>NC_084994.1:2019755-2074755 GCF_963854185.1 Sardina pilchardus
CAAAATGCACATTTTTCAAAACTCTAACCCTTTTCTCAATTGCTTGGATACAATACACATACAACTTAGATCATTTGTTCATTCAACAAAACTCACCTGTTCAATATGATACAACTTAACATCAAAGTACTACTATTTCAAAAGGCAATTCACACATTACATTTCAAATGAGAGTCTATTCATTTCCTTACAATGATCTAACTATCAATTGATACAACTGCTCAAAATGATAAGTAACTGTTGCATTACTCTTATGCAGTTGTATGGAAACACGAAACAGACACACAATCTTCCATGTTTACTGCAAATCATGAAAGTTTCAAGATACTGTAACGAGATTCACTGTCACCAATTAGCGTGGAGCATGAACCAATCAGGCTACAATATCCATGGATGTAGCCTAATATTTTATATCTTTATATAAAACATATATATATTTTTTATATTTTATATTTTCATCAGGCTGTCTTTTCTTTTCTATTTCATAGCTAATTATTTTTACTTTAATTCAAATAAACCTATGTTGTGATTGTACCGTAGTGTTTTGCATCATATATTACAAACTTTGATCAATGATTCCACTGTGTCTGTAGTATTCTCTCTACTACTGCAGTACTTTTACAGAGATGTGTTTACTGTACTGTTCCTGTAGTACCATAATGAAACCTGTATCACCTATTTTGTTCTACAATATCTAATGATTGTACGAACAATGACACAATGAAACTATCGGTTGCTTGTGTGCGGGTGATCTATAGTTATGTTTCAGTGGTATTTCACAGTAAATTTGTTTTTTGAACCAATGATTGTGCAATTGCAAGATTTCTTTGAAGATGTGAATGTACAGTCCAATGTTTTGAACATTAGAGGGCCTGTGTTACAAGTGATAACCGTTTTGAGTTTTGTGTCTAGAGTTTTGAAAAATGACATCAAGGTTCTGAAAATAGTAGCAAAGTGATTGTAAAAAACTGTATGTTGACAGTGGGCATCTGCTGAAATGGTGTCTGTACACACCATTTATGAACCCCCAGTCAACAAAGTTGCGTTTTTTGTCTTTCCCTGTTTTCGGCATGTTGTTCACAGATATCCATAATCATTAAGGGCCATTCAATTAATATTTATAAGCAATTATGGGTGTGTCTTGAGGTACGCACAGGTGCTGCAAATTTAGAGTATAGCGTGATTTATAAAGGGAAATTGTTTTTGTTTTTTTTGCTTTATAACCACAGTAAGAAAAAATCCATACTGTTTCAACCCTAGCATGTGTGTATGAGTTTGTGTGACTATGTGTGTGTAGAGACAGGAGTGTCCTCCTGATGGAAGTTCTCTTCTTCTCTAGGATGGGGGGCACTAGCTCTAACAGGAGGCCTCCCTCCCCCACGAAGAGTGATAAGTCCATGGATCGACCAATCACCTTTACAGGAGGAGACTCTTCTACTGGACAGTAAGATCATGATCTTCATACTGTGTGTGTGTGTTTGTCAGTGTGTGTCAGTATCAGTGTGTGCGTATTTGTACTACACAGTGATGTAAGGTGTATGTGTGAACGCACACGTGTGTGTGTGTGTGTGTGTGTGTGTGTGTGTGTGTCTGTTTTGTGTCAGTGTGTGTGTATTTTTACTACACAGTAAGGTATGGATAAAGGAGGCAACTTTACAGGAGGAGACTCTTCTACTGGGCAGTAAGATAGACATGAATATTCTCCTGATGGAAGTTGGAAGTGTGTGCGTGCGTGTGTTTATTAAAGCATGAAGTTATCGGCCTACAGTTAAAGCATAATCTAAATCAAGATGTATATCAAGTCAGTGAATGAGAAGTAAAAAAAGGTTAATCAGGTGTGTTGTGCTGATCAGTGAAGTGTAGACTATGTGTAATGCAAAAAGGCATAAAGGAGTATGACGATTCTGCCACCAGCACGGAGGCCAGAACAGAACAGATCAGAGAGCAAACATGCAAGAGAGCGGTTAACCAGCCCAGATGAACTAGAAAACAGACAACTCCCCCTTCAGACTTGGGGGAGAAAGACTGCCCAAACTTTCACTGTCAAAGGTGGAGTGAGCACACCCAGTGCGATCTCGTCATCGTGTCGTCCTAGTCTTGGAAAACAAGTTTGTTGACAAACATCCACAGATTCCACACACAAACACACACATGCACCCCCACATACACACACAGACACACGCGCGCGCGCACACACACACACACACACACACACACACACAAACACACAACCACACACACAGAGACGCACACACACACACAAACACACACACACACACACACACACACACACACACACACACACACACACACATCCACACACACACACTCACACAAACACAAACACACATCCGCGCACACACACACACACACACACACACACACACACACACAAACACAAACACACACAGGAGCAGGAAATATATGCATTTAAAATGCACAAAGGGATTCAGGAAAGTTGACCAGCGAGATTTATTTTTGTGGAGAGAATGTGCAGAACTGAGTGGCGGTCATATTGTTTACTTTACACAATGGGTGATAAGGCTGACGATATCCTGAGTCCATTGCGGTTGACAGAAGCGAAACTAAGGACTAAAGGAGGTAATGCAGGCTTTTCATGGACAATTTATTGGAGTGCAGGGTTTCCTGCAGCGCTTTCCTGCCGCCTTAAAGAGGAATAATGCAGGATTGGCGATTTCATCTCTGGTTTCGGTTTCGTTTTTCGTTTTCGCTCGTTTTATGCTTGCATATTTCTCTGCAGAGCTTCCCCGACAGCTTTAGCGTGTATATTTATACATATATAGGCTATATATAAATATATAAATTGCAAGCGTGGTTCTTCTTGTTCCTTTCGCGTCTCTGACTTCCAGATGTAAACAGCAAACGATCGTTTATCAGAAAGTTGCAAGGTTGTAATAGCGGAGAGGGACACTAGGGGCGGGAGGAAATGTGACTATTTTCGATAAAACTGGTCAGTCAAGCAAAACAACGATTTCTAAGCGACTATGAAAAAGTTGCATAGGGTCTCTTTAACTGACGTCTTCACAAAATAATAGTTAACATTAAAAAATAGTAGTTAACATTAATAATAATGATGACGATACTTATAACTAGAAATGCAATTCCAAGGAATTACCAGTGCATGAAAATGCAAAAATGTGTAGTTAAAACAGATAATATATATATGGTTACTAAGATGTTGCTAGGGTAGACATGGTGGTTGCATAGTTAAATGAAAGTTGATAGTGTGAAGGTCGACAGTTTAAAATATGAATATGGATAGCTTTAAAGTTGTTATTTGCACTTATTTATTACTAATGTATGCTAACTAAGCTATGTTGAGCTATTTTTATTTATTTATTTATTTTATTTATTTATATATGAATTTACTTTTATTTAAGCTTATTTATAACATTAATATTATGCACTTATTTGAGACAAGAAAGACATGTTGATAGGCTATCCACATTGTAGTCTATGTTTTGTTAATTATCCACCTATGGCTTTCACGCATGTTGTTTTAGTTGTCAATAATACAAGAAGGCTCAAACATGTTTCTTGTTAGCTTGCAAATGGTATATAAGAGGGATTTGCCGAAAGGTACCAGCCAGAATCATGCATCGGCTTTCTTGCCACTGGCACCAGACTGGGATAGCCAACCTTCAGCCGAATTTTGCCAGACATGTTAGGAGGTAAAATTGCTTTATCACCAAACTACATTAACTTTTCTTACACGGTTGGTGAACAGGCAAATAAAAATGTGCAATTTGCAGTAAAGTCCAATTTCCCAAATGTGATCCGTGCTGTAATCATATTGCTATAAGAGCACCGCGTGCACATACATGTCCAAGTTATATGACACAGACATGTTGCTTACAAATGTTGTCGCCCAGTGGCCTGGTTCATATTGAGACATAGCAGAGTGGATATGCTGAAGTCAAAGCTTTGGGCGCAGGCTGGATGCTGGAGCTGTGTGCGATGGTTGGCTTCTGGGTGCGGGTGAATAATGTTTAAATCCTGTGTATAAATCCTGAAAGAATTTGTAACCATTTTTCAAACATTTCTAAACAGTTAACCCTTTACTAATTCAAGTTATGTTGACAGTGGGCATCTGCTGAAATGGTGTCTGTCCCCCAGTCAACAAAGTTGCATTTTTTGTCTTTCCCTGTTTTCTGCATGTTGTTCACAGATATCCATAATCATTAAGGGCCCTATTTAGAGTATAGCGTGATTTATAAAGGGAAATTGTTTTTGTTTTTTTTTGCTTTATAACCACAGTAAGAAAAAATCCATACTGTTTCAACCCTAGCATGTGTATATGAGTTTGTGTGACTATGTGTGTGTAGAGACAAGAGTGTCCTCCTGATGGAAGTTCTCTTCTTCTCTAGGATGGGGGGCACTAGCTCTAACAGGAGGCCTCCCTCCCCCACACCCACCCGTGTGTCCATGAAGAGTGATAAGTCCATGGATCGACCAATCACCTTTACAGGAGGAGACTCTTCTACTGGACAGTAAGATCATGATCTTCATACTGTGTGTGTGTGTTTGTCAGTGTGTGTCAGTATCAGTGTGTGCGTATTTGTACTACACAGTGATGTAAGGTGTATGTGTGAACGCACATGTGTGTGTGTGTGTGTGTGTGTGTGTGTGTCTGTTTTGTGTCAGTGTGTGTGTATTTTTACTACACAGTAAGGCAGTGGTTCCCAAAGTGGTTTACGGGGGGAGAGGGTGTCAATAAAAATATTGTTATCGTTCCGATAACAGCATTTCGGCCGATAATTTGCGCCGATATTTTTTAAAGCCCTAATTTCCCAACTATGCCTACAGGCCCGTCTGGCTGCATGCTACTTGAGCTTGGTTGGCTAGGCTACTTCTTCCTCAAAATAATGTCAGCTGTGTGGATGTATTTCACCATTCTAACAAGATCTGTGTTGAATCTATGCAGCCCAACATCCTCTTGTGAACGATCTTCTTTTTAACCTAAGAGCGAAGCTACTCAGCCTACTCAGAGCGAATTGTTTTTGCTGGTGCGTCTGCACTTTACTGCCGCGCTAGTCGGGGAGACAAACAAAATCTTTGGTAGGACAAATCAGTAGATAAGTAAGTAGTTTTAAGTAGCCTATTATATTTGCATTTCGTTCGGTTGGGTTATGTAATATTACTGCTGCAACACTGCAGATTGTGCGCAACAGAATCTACTTTTCCACTGGACAGCACTCGCTACTTTGCCCGTTTTTTTGCAGTTCGGTTCGAGCACACTGGAGGCAGTACGTTGGGGTCAATTAGCCTACAACAAGATACAGTCCAAGGAGTTGCAGCTTTATTTAATCAACCGCAGCTAGAACTATACATAAGTTTCCCACAAAACTCTGATTTGGAAGCTAGCTTTTTCACTTCTTCTAGCCATCTGCGTTGAGTGTTTACTCCATATGAGAAAGATTGATGCACTGTCCCTGGCCACTCACTCGCACCTCAATGACATCACGTTCACTTAAAGGAGCCACACATAGGCCTAGGCAACTGCTGTTGACTGCTGTATCACATTTTTATGAGTTATGTCCGTCATTGGTGGTAGGTACAATTAGGCCTACTGCAATTAAATGATGCCTATTAAATGTTGTCCCCTATTAATTAAAAAAAAAAAAAAAAAAAATTCTCCAAGAGTACTATTATCGGTTATCGTATAAGTATCGGCCACTACAAAACAAACCGATAAATATCGGTTGTGGGCCGCAGAACATTTGGGCGGGTGGGCCGCAGAACATTTTCAGAATTGAAAGTGGGCCTCAGCAGTCTCAAGTTTGGGAACCTCTGCAGTAAGGTATGGATAAAGGAAGCAACTTTACAGGAGGAGACTCTTCTACTGGGCAGTAAGATCATGACTCTTGTCTTCATGTTATATGTAAGGTAAGGGTTGAGAATGGACATTTTCCCGGCAATACCCCAGAAATCCCGTAGGCTGTCAAGCCGGGTCTTTTCGAGGCTACAGCAATGTACCAAAACCACCACCAGGTGGCGTACAGTCAGTGGCGATTCGTGGGCAAAATTTCTGAGGAAGCCAAGTGGCGAATGCGTAGGCCTATTTATTTGGGGGGGAGGGGGGGGGGGGGTATAGACATGAATGTTCTCCTGATAGAAGTTGGAAGTGTGTGCGTGCGTGTGTGATGAATAATGTAACGAGTTGAGGTGGTGATGGAGGTTGTGTGTGTGTGAGTAAGAAAGAGTGCATCTTACCACATCACAGTTACACTGGCTCATAAAAGTGAGTGAGTGAGTGTGTGTGTGTGTGTGTGTGTGTGTGTGATGGGGGGATGGGTCTAACCACATCACAGTTACTCTGGCTCATGAAAGTGCAGTACATGAATGTTTATGTGCAGTATGTGTCTTTGAATTATCTGTAATCTTGTTTTCACACACAGATTTCAGCAGATCCACAAATCACACCTACAGAAGAAGTTTCAGCGTCTGATTGAGGGAATCTCACAGCAGGGAGACACCAGACTCCTCAATGAGATCTACACAGACCTCTACATCACAGAGGGGGGGAGAGGAGAGGTCAATGATGAACATGAGGTCAAACAGATAGAGAGGGCATCCTGGAGAGAAGCAGCACAAGGCAGACCCATCAAACCCAGTGACATCTTTAAACCCTTATTTGGACAATCCAAACCCATCAGAACAGTGCTGACAAAGGGAGTGGCTGGCATTGGGAAAACAGTCTCAGTGCAGAAGTTCAGTCTGGATTGGGCTGAAGGAACAGCCAATCAAAATGTCCACCTCGTATTTCCTCTTCTTTTCCGAGAGCTGAACCTGATGAAGGAGAAGAAACTCAGTCTGATGGATCTTATTCAGCACTTTTTCCCAGAAATCAAAGATCCCAAAGTCTTCTCCAGTTCAAAGCACAGAGTCATGTTCATCTTTGATGGTCTGGATGAGTTTCGACTTCCTCTAGATTTCCACTCCAAGCAGAAGTGTCGTGATGTTACAAAGCCAGCTTCAGTGGACGTGCTGCTGACAAACCTCATCAAGGGGAAGTTGCTTCCTTCTGCTCTCCTCTGGATCACCACCCGACCAGCAGCAGCCAATCAGATCCCTCCTCAGTATGTGCACCAAGTGACAGAAATAAGGGGATTCAATGACCCACAGAAAGAGGAGTACTTCAAGAAGAGAATCAGTGATGAGAACCTGGCCAGCAAAACCGTCACACACCTGAAGTCATCCAGGAGCCTCTACATCATGTGCCACATTCCAGTCTTCTGCTGGATTTCAGCCACCGTTGTACAGAAAACATCAAAAGAATCAGACAAAGTAGAAATGCCAAGGACTCTGACTCAAATGTACACACACTTCCTGGTCACTCAGACAAACATTAAACATGTCAAGTACCCAGAGAGGAAAGAGACAGATGAAGAGGTGATTTCCAAACTGGGGAAACTGGCTTTCCAACAGCTGGAGAAAGGCAATCTGATCTTCTATGAGGAAGACCTGAGAGAGTGTGGCATTGATGTCACAGAAGCATCAGTGTACTCAGGAGTGTGTACTCAGATCTTCAGAGAGGAGGCTGGGCTGTACCAGGGGAAGGTGTTCAGCTTTGTGCATCTGAGCATCCAGGAGTTTCTTGCAGCTCTGTATGTGTTCCTCTGCTTCAGCAACAGACAGAGAAACATGCCTGACCAACAGCAAACATTTCAGCTCTCTGCTCTGTTCACAGCTGCAACAGTTTATGACCTACACAAGACTGCAGTGGACCTGGCCTTACAGAGTAAGAATGGACACCTGGACCTTTTCCTCCGCTTCCTTCTGGGCCTCTCGCTGGAGTCCAATCAGAATCTCTTAAAGCACCTACTGCCACAGAAGAGCAGCCAATCATATAGCTCAGAGCAAACAATCCAGTATGTCAAACAGAAGATCAGAGATCAGAGTAGCTCAGACAGAAGGATCAACCTGTTCTACTGTTTGAATGAGCTGAAAGACATTGCAGTAGTGGAGGAGAAAAGCAGTTCAGGAACTCTGTATGTAAACATGCTCTCACCAGGAAAGTGGGGGACTCAGAGATTTGAGTTTCATATTTCAGAAGAGCAGCTGGCTGAGTTTGACCTGCAGAAGTATCTTAAGACACCAGAGGAAGATCAGACTGAACATCTCAGTCCAGATGAAGTTCTTCAGAAGCTGCTGCCAGCAGTCACAACATCCACATCCACTAAGTAGGTAACACTGTGTGTGTGTGTGTGTGTGTCTGTGTGTGTGTGTGTGTGGGGGGGGGGGGGGGGGGGGGGGATGGTTGAACATTCAGATGATGCCTCTGAGTAAGTAGAAGGCCTTGTGAAGATGTGACACAGACAGTGTGTGTGTGTGTGTGTGTGTGTGTGTGTGTCAGAGACTGCTATTTAGCAGCGTTGTGGTGGAATGTACACAAAAGAAAACAGAGGCAAATTGTAGGTGAATAGTTCACAGAAGTAGTTGGTTTGTATCTTTAGCTGGCTAGCTAAATATATGCTTGTTTGATCCTGTGAGGGAAATTTTGTGAATTAGTGAGCACACTCAGTACGCAGTGAATACACAGTGAGGTGAAGCACACACTAACCCAGAGCAGTGAGCTGCCTTCATACAACGGCGCTCGAGGAGGAGTGAGGGGTTACTCAGCCAAGGGTACTTCAGCCCTAACCTCCCAGCAACAATTGACGTTTAAAGGGGGAAAACGGACTCGATTAAATTCAAAAAAGTACGGACTCGATTAAATTCATTCTGGACTCTCTATCCGACCACATAAAGACGTGGGGATAATTCGGTTTGGCTTTAGGGATCCTCTACTCACTACCACGTAAGTGTAGTGTTGTTTGGAACAGTAGAAGAGGTATAAAAATAGCGTTTTGTAGCAGCGAAAGGACATGCCCGCGTCCACTTCCAGGCTAACGAGTTTTGGCTAAAAACGGTGGGCTCGAACTTTCTCAAAATACATCCGAATGACATGATTTTGGTGTCAACTCAACGTATGTACTCCCAATAGTCCGAAAAATTTATCTAAAGTGCATTTCACTCCGGATTATCCCTTTAATGCTTTAGTTGATGTGTTGTTCATAAAATGTGTTGTTGTAAAAATGTGCATAATAAATATTAAAGTTCAACATTTCTGTCAACGAAGATTTGATAGCCTGCTGCGACACACGTTTCAGGGCGGTGCCGTGCCAGGCAGGTGGCTATAAACCTATGGTTGTAAACAAACCGGCGGGTGTGTCAGCATGGGCCATGCCATGGATCCCAAAGGGAAAAGGAGGAAGATAGCCGATGAGATCAGAGAATTTAAGGCAGAATGGACCGAATCATTTGCTTTCATTGCCATTGCGGAAGGATTGCCTGCATGTTTGCTTTGTAATGAGAAGTTGGCGAACAACAAAAAGAGAAAGACATTTAGAAAGACATTTTTAGGGAAGGCATGCTACATTTGCAGCCGACTACCCAGTTGGGACTGAGAGAAAAAGTGTGATTGCAGTAGCCTACCTCTGGAGAAATTTTGTTGCAACCTGAGAGATATTAAAACGTGGAAAACAACGGTTCACGGATGGTGATTACACAAAGTTGAACATAAAGCACCATATACAGCAGAGTAGTCACATGGTGTGTCATTCACTCCGAGATGCGCTGCAGGGAAAAACATTTAATCATGAAAGCTCATTATGTAGCCTCGTTGTAATATAGATAATATAGCCTACACTTACAGCCTGTGTTGCCTTCATGTAAGGCTTACATAAGGCTTTTCATTTTTTGCGGCTCCAGACAGATTTGTTTTTTGTTTTTTTGGTCCAAAATGGCTCTTTGAACATTTTGGGTTGCCGACCCCTGGTCTAAGTGTTCAGAAATAGTTGTGTGAATCTGCATTCATAGCCATAGCGTTTCTGCTGCAATAAAAAATCAACCTAAGCATGAAGCCATGAACATCACTGTTGTTCATCTGTCCATCATTGTGTAAAGCCCGCCCTGATTATTTGATTGGCCCGGTACGATCTGTACAGCGAATAGTGCCAGCCCAACGGAGAAAGGCCAGACCGAACTTCCCTGCTGAAAAATGATGTAGGCGGGACTAAACTTTGGCTGCACCCAGGCTACCGTTGTGGCGCAGCTATGCTCGAACCAGAGCTGTTTGAACCAATCAAATTTTCAGGGTGGGCTTTATACAATAATGGATGATCAACAGTAACCTAATTAACCACGTCACCAAAGAGTGCTTGGGTTCAATCTGTTTACGACAAAGATGCTGCTCTGATTGGTTGTAGGTCTATCCAATGGAGTGAAGAGGCATTTGTTTCCTGGTTCAGTTGAAACATGCCCCATAATCAGAGTCCAATAGAGTAGTATCAGATTCAAGACTAGAGTATGACAACATCAGGCTAACAAACTCCATCCAAAAAGTATAAAATAATGTAAAGCAATGTAACATGGAGTTGTAATAACAAGGCTATGTATTTGTCCTCTCACTATAGACTGGCACAGTGTGATCTCAGAGGAGATTCCTATGAGGACATATCATCAGTTCTCCAGTCAGAAAACTCACTGCTGAGAGAGTTGGACCTGAGCTGGAATCCCCTGAAGGATTCTGGAGTGGAGCTGCTGTCTGCTGGACTGAAGCACACTAACTGCAGACTGCACACACTGAGGTTAGTCATGTGAAATCAGTTGCTGACTTTGGCCAGGAGCTCTTCTTGCTTGCTGGTCAGTCCAAGGCCTTTTCTCTCCACCCTTTTAATACCTTGCACCTCGCTACCAGTGTCTTTCTCTTGAGTGATGGACATGGGGCAGAGGAGATTGTGATAAAGGACTTGGGGTTGGGGTGATAGTGAAATAGCGCCCCCTGTGTTTAATGGTAGCATTGATAGTTGTGTGGTAGCATGTAATGTGACATTGAGTCATTATTGATGGAGCTGACGGTAGAGTAGGGATGATAACTGCATCCATCCTGTATATTTTTCATCCATTGCCATCCATCCTGTATAATACCTTGTGTGTGTTCATAAACCCAACCACACACACACATACACAACAGATTCTGGAATAATAAAATCCCTTGAACCTACTACCTGTGCATTCTTGCCAATGCCCCACGGTGGTCACAATTCCCAACCAGTCAGAAATAGAGAAACTCCATAACAGAGATAGTGGTGAGACTCTTCTTTGCGGCAGTCCAACTTACTGCAGAGAAACTTCTGGTTGCAACGGCCATCCTTTAAGTGGAAGTACAGACACTGATCGCATATCCCATGGGTCTTAAGATTGGCTTTTCTCCTCTGGAGATCCATCTCCCTGAAGGCTTTGCAGGCAAACAGCCTGCCAGCATGTGTCCCATCAGCACAGGCAGTGCATGAGCCAAAGCTTTGCTTCGACTGAGATTCTCTTTGGCCTGAAGTAGCTTTGGAGAATGCTTTTCTGACTCCTCTTTCTGGCCTGTGGTGCTTCCCTCTCTTGGACTTGCCTCCAGCTGATCCAGCTCCTCCAGCTTCTTCTAGGCAGTCAAAATGGTTATATATTACCATTCACAGGCTCAGTCTTGTGTGCAATCCACTTCTCCTTCAGAGAGCTTGGTAGCTTGCTTTCAAGGGACTGCGCTACCCAGCGGTTCTTTATAACCTCCTTGGATATCTTCAGGACTGCTGTTGTTGTTGGCGCCTGAACATTTCATCCGCCAAGAACCAAATCTTTTTTCACCCCGTCGCTGAGCCTTGCCAGGAGGTGGAACCTTGTAACACCACCTGTCCTCTGTGGGTTTCCCAGTTGTTCCAGCTCTTCCCACTCAGCTTTCCACCGGTAGTAGTCAGTCATGTCTCCTGAGAACGTAGGCAGGTGTGTTCTTTCAAGACTGATCTGTGGTCTGAAGCCAGGATGCAGGTCAAATGGAAATGCAGGGGCTACAGGTACAGGTGCTCCATTGGGGATTTGGGGCTCCTCGCCAGACTCTCCATCACTTGTGTTTAGGGATGTTAACCGGTGACTGTTTGACCGATGGTTGACCGTATCCACGTTAACCGACCAAAGTTGTCGCTAGTCGGTTAACAAAAAAAAAAAAAAAAAGAGGCATCTTTAAATTAGGCTAAAGAGTACGACAGTGGACTAAACGCTACTACAGCTAGCTATCTCATTCCAAGAAGATCTTTTTTGCGTGAAGTTAACAAATTATCCATCACACTCAATTGTTCATAACTCACCTGCTTGTAGGCTAGGCTACGTAATAAAGCAATAAAAACATTTGGCACGAGGTCACAGCGGTGGCCGGTGCGTCTTTTGCAATCTGGAAGTGCGCCGTTTTATCCATGGGTTTTATCGTGTTGCAGTCTAGGCAACTTTCCGCATAAGATGGGCTTAGATTTGGAAAGACATTACATCTACATTTCAGGAAGGGTCATCAATGGTAACAGATAAGGTAATGATCATCTTTCTTTATTATTGTTAGCACTTCCTCAAACTAAGCTTTCTCTTCGGAGCTGTCATTTTCAGAAGTGAGCCGCGGCCATTTCAGCTCCAAATGAGCTTCTAACGCTAGACAAACGCCTGTATTTGCAACACGATCACCTTGTACCCAAACCATTTTCGGAGCGAAGGAACCATTTGTCCTCCACTTACAAGCTCCTTGGTTTGCAGGACTAATGTTTGGCGCTGTAGGGGATTTTAAAAAGTGACGTGAGTGAAAAGGCGGCGCCGGGGCTGTGTGTTGCCTATGAGCAGGGGACAGAGAGATGAGAGTTGGGAAATTGCGTGGCTGTTATTTCAAATAGCAATTTATTTTAAACGAATCGGTTAACCGGTTTCAACCGGCTAATGAGCCTCGGTGGTCAGTCAAGAAAATTTGTAGTTTTCGCCATCCCTACTTGTGTTAGGCCTTTTCCCGCCAAAGTCGCATGATTGTGACGAGCAACGTGACTGATTAAAAGAGGCAATAGATCCAAGTAGGGTGACAAAACTCAATTGTACTCTCCACCACTAGTTGGTAGACATCCTGAGCTTCGATTCAAGCCCAAATTCGTCACTTGTGTTGTTTTTGGCGGCCTGTTTTGGTTTTAGTTTTAGTCTAGTCTTTGTATCAAGCTGTCATTTTAGTTTGTATAAGTTTTATTCACATTCATACTCTTTAGTCTAGTCAAGTTTTAGTCGACTTAAAGTATGAGCATTTTAGTCTTATTTTCGTCTAGTTTTAGTTGATGAAAACTAATGACATTTAGTCTTGTTTTAGTCAATGAAAATTGGATTTTAGTATCTTTTTATATTAATACTTCAGGGTCTAAGGCCTTTCAGACACTCTGAGGCAGTTTGCTACCACTTTAGAATTTTAAGTTTTTTGTCTAACTGAAAACATCCATGCAAAAGTGACACATATGGTTTTAATCTAGAAGTCCTATAGGCAATAAGAAAATGAGAGTGAAGTGAACGTAAATAAATCAGTTTTTATTTAGATAAACTGCAAACACAACCTTACAAAAGGTTCTTCAAAGGTCTTCAAACTTTATTTAAAAAGCACACTATAAATATATCTAGGCTGCATCTTGTAAACATAAGTACTGGCTACATAAAAGTGAAAAAGAAAATCTGAAATATTTTGTGGATTTCTTCACAGCCAAGTGATCTTTCAGGTGCATACAGATTAGATGGGTGGATCACACCTATAATTGTCCCTTCCCCACTGTCACTGGTAACTGTCAACGGGCTATCTGCCACAACAAAGGCAGCTCCATTTCCCCACATCTCTTGAAAAGAAGCCAAAACACAGAAAATCCAGATCAGATAAAAATACTTTTCTTTGGATAAATATTTTAAAAGGAATGTATCCTTACCTGGTCAGGACTCAGGGTCAGGGTCACTCTGGTTCCGGCGCCGACGAGAGTGGCAGCAATCCTAGTAGCTCCGTAACGTTTTGTGCTTCAACATGTTTTTACGTTTTTTTTGTTTACTTAAACTTACTTTCTTTACTTCGGATTACACACTTAACCCTTAGATGCATAAGTGGGGTCAAAAATGACCCCAGAGGTTGTTTTCTTGCAGTATCTTCTTCATTTTAATTTTTTTTCATTTAGCCTTCTATGTATTCCTCAAATAGGTTGTCTTTGACATGAGGCCATTTGGATTTGTGTCTAACTGTTATATTTTTAAAGTAATTTAATGTTTTGTATCAGTACCACCGATCCGCATAGGTGGGGTCAAAAATGACCCCAAGCATTTTCTATGGAATTTCAAAAGTTAACCCTAGGATCTTTTGATTTTTATCAACTGTGGCAGTGAGGTATACATTTACTGTTGATTATCACATCTCATGTCAGCAGTTTCACCATCCTGAAGGCTATTTTTACACAACAACATAAATCTAAGTATCATCATATAATGTGGCGGCCAAGCGTTCATAGCGACGTCGCTTTTTGGTCCTTCGATGTCCGCTCTTCCTATAATTGTGAAGCAGAATTCACCAAGCGATATTTACAGAGGGATTTGTTGATATAGCGTTCTTGGCCTGATTTGTATGACTTTTTATGCCTAAAAATAGGGCAAAAATCAATTTTTTTAAGCCAATTGGCAGTACCTTCTGATTTACTGGATAACAAAGGAAGATATTCATAATCACCTCTGTAAATGTTTTTTTATTTGATATATTAACACTACAAAAAAAATATTTTCAACCTGGCTTTTTCCAATGGTCAGATTCTTCTCATCAAAACATATATGCAAATTAGCGCATATTTAATTAGGCATGACCTAATTAGCATATTTAAACCTAAATACAGAAAACTTGCAATACGTTTTGTTCTCCTATTTATGTGAGTATTCAACTGGTAAAGTTTCATGAAGATATCTCTAAGTTAAAAAAATTACCCTATTCACCCATGTTGAGATAATTTTAGGATGTTTACCTTTTTTGCCTATCTAAAAGCTGTTTTGTAATAAAATGTTAATAAAAAGTGATGCATCAATATGTCCAACATGAAATAAAAACATTTTAGACAAATATATAATAAAAATCATCATCTTTAACCAAAATGAGAGACATTATTTGAGTTTACAGCAGGAAACGCATGCATTCTAATTGGGGTCATTTTTGACCCCACTCATGGAAGAGTGTAGGTATTGGTAGCCTATGCATCTAAGGGTTAAGGAGTTTTTTCTATTCTATCCTATGGATATGGATCAACAACACCGTTTCGGCGGCAGCAAACTTGTTTACACAAGGAAACAGCTGCTTGTGTTACACCCCTGAAAGGGGTAGAAATAATCACAGAGTGATTTTAGTGCGGTTTCCTCAATATCAGAATTTAATTGAATCCTTTTCTCAAACAGATGCTCACATTACCAGAACATACAGGCTGCTAACGTTGTTCAACTTACAGGTTAGCACTGCCTAGCTTAAATGGGCTTTATACCCAAAATGCACATTAATATTGAGCAGAGAAATATACAAATGATGTCTAAACATACATGAACAAATACGTCTTAACAAGTGGTCAAAATGGCGCAGGCACGCTGTATCAGGCAGCATGGTCGAGAACGTTTCCACACTTGGCCACGCACATTGGCTACATTACACTGCATACAAAAGTTCTCTATTTTCATAGTCAACACTCGATTTTAAACTAAGCAACGGTTACACAAATGTATTTAGTACAATATCAAAAGAGGGTATGACTGTACCTGAAACAGGGGTAGAAATAACTGATTTTGAGTGATTTTAGTGTGGTTTCCTCAATATCAGAATTTAATAGAATGAGGAAAATACCGCAATCTCCCCTAGTTAAGTGGGTGGAGACAAAAGCAATCGAGCCTGGCTCGCGACTCAAGGCAAATTGTAGATCACTGATATAAAGCATGTAATTATTAAATCAATGAAATCCTCAAGACATCATGAACAACACAAATGATTTTTGTTTTTAACAATGTTTAACCATTTGTTGTAAATTATTCATTGTGATAGTAATATCCTCAATTCCATTACAACAAATGTACTATTATCTAAATCTGTAACAAACCATGAACTAATCAAAAGTTTCCAACTTGTTACACTTGCACTACGCAAACATGCCGGTGACTCTAACGCTAACATCCCTGAGGAACTATGGTGCTTTCGGGGCTGCAGAGCTGGACTCAAAGTGAGGACAACAGGAGATATGGGAGAAGAAGTGGAGATTTAAGCAGTTCCATCAATGGTGATGGGGAACGTGAATTCACTGGCTAACAAAACTGACGAACTGGCTTCCCTGGTAAGAAATCAGAAACTGTACAGAGAATGTAGTTTAATATGTCTCACAGAGACGTGGCTAACTAGCTCCATTCCAACTGCTAATGTTGAGCTACCCGGCTTCAGTGTGGCCCGTTTGGACGGAGACAATAAACTTTCTGGCAAGAAGAAGGGCGGTGGACAGGTGATTTACAGTAATGACAGATGGTGCAACCCCGGTCTTGTTACAGTTAAAGAGACTGCGTGCTGTAAGGATGTGGAGTTAATAGCAGTGAGCCTTTGACCGTATTACATGCCAAGAGAGTTCACGCATGCGATTGTTTTTTATTTTTTTTTATTTAACCTTTATTTAACCAGGTTAGAATCCCATTGAGATTAAAAACCTCTTTTACAAGGGTGACCTGGCCAAGACAGGCAGCAGCAATCTTAAAACACATAGTTTCAACCAAAGATTCTAGAACAGAGCAAGATGGATCACTGGCCGGAGAATACGTTGGATTTTTTGAAGTACATTCTAACGCTCCATGGGCGCCATTTTGGTAAGCCGAAAAGTAATAAATCGTGCCTTTCACACGGCCAGATCATCACCGAGTAACAAAACAAAACAAAAAACAGCTGGCAACGGCAAAAACAGCTGTTGAGGTGGGTTTATATGATTGGAACTGTGTCAGAAATGTTGCAGAATGTTGCATTTTGGTTGCTTACCAAAATGGCGCCCTGTACCGTACTTCATTCTTTTGACGCAACTGATCCATCTTGCTCTGTTCTAGAATCTTTGGTTTCAACTAGCCTGACGACGTCATACTCAATTCTTATCAGAATATGAGTCTGAAACCGCTCCATTCAGCTGCGATTATGGGGCGTTCAACTGGGTGAAGTGAAATTGAAGTTTTCCCACATATCCTCGTTGGTCTAAGTGTTCAGAAATAGTTGTGCGAATCCGTGATAAAACCTCCGTTTCAATAGCTAAGATAAACGAAAGGCCAAACTGCATGAACAAATTATGCATTCATAGCCATAGTGTTTCTGTTGCAATCAAAATCAACCTAAGCCAACATGGTCTCACACCCAACTCGTTGAACGAGGACGCATGCAGCCGTGAATGTCACTGCTGTTCATCTGTCAATCATCACGTAAAGCCCGCCCTGTGAAATGTGATTGGTCAGAACAGATCTGTATCTCGAATAGTAGCAGCTGAACGGAGCAGTGCCAGACCGAAGTTCCCTGCAGAAAAAGAATGGAGGCGGGGCTAAACTTCGGTCTGGCATCCAGGCTAAGTTTCAACACTTACAGACATAAAACACAGTGAAATAGCACAAAGACACATTTTACATTGGTGTTAGTAACTAAAGTACTTAGAAACATCTACATCTAAGAGAATCAGCCTTAAGCTCATTATTTTTTTATTTAAAAGCATCCAGAGAAATCAATGAACGCATTTTAAGATTGTTTTGCAGCAAATTCCATGCTGTGGGCGCAGCATACACAAAAGCCTTCTTGCCCAGTTCCGTACGGACATTTGGGACATCCAACAAGATAAAGTCCTGTGAGCGTAGGGAGTACTGTCCATTGCTCCTATGCTTAATGAGGACACTTAGATAGAGTGGGACCAGTCCAGTAATTACCTTATATATAAAGGTGCACCAATGACAGAGCCTTTGGGTGGTCAAAGAAGGCCAACCTACCCTTGAGTAGAGCTCACAGTGGTGAGTCAGAGCTCTGCAGTTATTAATGAACCTCAAGGAAGCGAAGTTAATAGCAGTGAGCCTTCGACCGTATTACTTGCCGAGGGAATTCTCGCATGCCATTGTTGTCTGTGTTTACGTGCCACCATGAGCCCTCCCGGACGTAGCATGTGACATCATTCACTCTACAATTTCAAGGCTCCAAACTCAACACTCAGATGCTTTTTTTGCGATAACTGGTGACTTCAACCACACAACACTGGATTCTACCCTCACAAACTTCTACCAGTTTGTTGATTGCCCGACTAGGAAAAACAGGACAATACACCTCATGTATGCAAACGTGAGGGATGCATACAGCGACAGCCCCTACCCCCTACCCCCACTAGGAAAATCAGATCACAACCTCGTTCACCTGCAACCAATGTACACACCAAAAGTGCAGAGGCTTCCGTGTGACACGCACTTTCAGGAAGTGGACACCAGGAGCAGATGAGGCTTTGAGAGACTGTTTTGAGTCCACTGACTGGAATGTACTACAGAATGGTGATTTGGAGGAGGCCACACATTGCATGACTGACTACCTGAACTTCTGTATGGACGTTGTTGTTCCCACAAGAACTGTGCGCTGCTTTCCAAACAACAAGCCTGGATAACCAGCAATGTCAAGGCCCTTCTAAACAGGAAAAAGATGGCTTTCAAAGAGGGGAACCAGGCAGAGCTGAGGCAAGTGCAGGGTGACCTCAAAGTCAGGCTGAAAGAGGCCAAGGAGGATTACAGGAAGAAGGTGGAACAGAAGCTGCAGGAGAACAATATGAAGGAGGTCTGGGATGGAATGAAGACCATCACTGGCCTGAGGAAAAGCAGCAGCTCTGTGGAGGGAGATCTGGACAGGGCGAACCAGTTGAAGCAGTTTTACAACAGGTTTGATTGCCCTGCTCCAGCTTCAATGGAAGCGGCCTGTCCCACATCACCCCCAGACGCTGCTCTTGCTAGCTTAACGGCCCAATTCACATCCCCCCTCTCTCACTTTCAGTGCAGCACATCTCCTCCCCCCAGCGTGACCAAGACCAGTGCTTTTAACACCATCCAACCCCCCAGACTGAGTGACAAGCTCCTGCAGATGGGTGTGGATGCCCACCTAGTATCCTGGATTGCAGACTACCTGACAGCGGCCACAGTTTGTCAGACTGAAGGACTGTCTCTCCAACACTGTAATCAGCAGCACCGGTGCTCCACAGGGAACAGTGCTCTCTCCAGTCCTGATCACCCTGTACACGTCTGACTTCTGCTACAACACGGAGTCATGCCACATGCAAAAGTTTTCAGATGATACTGCAATTGTGGGATGTATCAGGGATGGGCGGGAGGAGGAATACAGGAGCCTGGTGGAGGACTTTGTGCAATGGTGCAGACTCAACCACCTACAACTCAACCGACCAAGACCAATAAGATGGTGGTAGATTTCAGGAGGTCTAAGCCTGCTCTGCTGCCAGCCACCATCGAGGGGGTCAATGTGGAGGTGGTGAACACATACAAGTACTGGGCGTACATCTGGACGATAAACTGGACTGGTCAGTCAACACTGAAGCAATATACAAGAAAGGGCAGAGCAGGCTATACTTCCTGAGGAGGCTGCGGTCCTTCAATGTCTGCAGCAAGCTCCTCTGGATGTTTTACCAGTCTGTTGTTGCCAGCGTCCTCTTCTATGCTGTGGCATGCTGGGGAGGAAGCACTAAGAAGAGGGATGCTGGGCGACTGAACAAGGTAAGGAAGGCTGGCTCTGTTGTGGGAGCTGATCTGGAGTGCATCACCTCAGTATCAGACAAAAGGACCCTGAACAAGCTACACAGCATTCCGGACAATGACTGTCATACACTCTACAGCACTATCATACAGCAGAAGAGCTTGATCAGCTGGAGACTACGCTCCATGACATGCACAACATATTGAGGAAATAATTTGTACCCAGGGCCATACAACTGTACAATGCTTCACTGAAAGGAAAAGGAGAGTTGGACTTCTATGCATAGTATATCTGCACCTCCACACTCTTATACACTTACATGGCATGGCTTACATTTCTACCCTCTCTTTTTGTCCATATATTGGACCAATGACTAATGTCTGCACCCATATCTAACTATCCTTGCACTGCTGCTATAACTCTTATATTACTATGTTATGTTTATTTTAATTGTCCATATATTTATACTAGTACTGTTATTACTATGCTTACTTTGTACTGTACATATTTATTGCTGGTCACTAGAATTTAATCTTGCACTGTTGCACTGTTGGACTTATTTGCACTACCAACTTGACACACACCTCATACTGGATCACAGTACCAATCCTCAGTACATTCATGCACATCTTTATCTGTATTTTACTGCTCCGTTAGTCATGTTGATTTGTTGCTTTGCTTTGTATTTTCCTGTTTACATTGTAGTGTATGTTGTGTATGTTGCAGAGCTGCCAACTGTCACGCTTTCGGCGTGTGACACACGATTTTGCTTGTTTACACACGCACTCACGCCATACATCCATTTTCTCACGCAAAACAAAATCTGATTTTGGGCTGAGACTAGTTCGTTCCTTTTAAAACTCCCCAACGGCTAAGAAGCGCCACTGTACAGTAGGCTAACCCTATTCGTTGCATAGACATCCAAGTTTGCGACAGAAGGAGAGACCCGCGGGAGAAAATCTCAATCTGGTCGGAGAACTATAGGTATGTTGACAATGTCACAAATCATAGGCCTATCATTAATTAAGAATTCACTCTCTTAAACTTAACATCTTGAAAGAAATCAGTTTGTGTGGATGAACTTGATTCCCTAGCCTACATGTTAACTTTAGACATCGCACTGTTTTGTTTGCTGGAACGTGTGGATAAATGGAGAGCTAAATCATAGTGCTCACTAAAATCACAAAGGAACATTGCAAGACACTCATCTCTTATATGATCCCTGAAAGATTTTCTTCAACTTGTTAGTGTTTTGAACATGTATTTTATCTAATGACACAGAAAGCAAAATTAATTGCATCCACATATGTCATGCATCTTTTATTTCACTCGCGTAAAACCGTCAGATAGAAAGCCACCTCACGTATTTCTTAAAGCGACAGGCACTCAATTACACACACCACTAATGCACTCTCAATTAGACCTAGCCCTACACACCTTTTAAAAAATATAATAGGCCTATGAGTAAGTGTAATAGTCTTTAAATCACTATACAAATGACTTTTTTTTTTAGCTACTAATAATTATGCAGATTGTAAAATACTAAACACTATCAACAAAATGTACAGTTATAAGAATTCCAAAATATATGATAGAGAAACATATGACCATCATTTTCTGTGTGTGTGTGGAGGGTCGAGCAGAATCTTATGGCCACTGGTGTGAATGATCACACAATATTCAATATTAGGTTACTGATGATTAAATCACCAAATACACTAAAATAGTTTTTTTTAAAAGTATCGAAAAAGTATCGAAATCTTTTGACTCTTGACTTAGTATCCGGATCGAAACAATAATTTTGGTATCGTGACGCGTGCGGGACAAACTTTTGGTCACCCCCGACAGAATCTCACTCCAAGGTTTTTTGAAAAGTTGGCAGCTCTGATGTTGTGTGTGGTGTCTTAAGCTGCTGGGACCTTGAATTTCCCCTTGGGGATCAATAAAGTATCTATCTATCCATCCATCCATCCACTACATAAACAAAAGGTAGCCTGCTAAACTATGGCATGTTTGCTAATATAAGGCCAGTTCAAACCCAAGATTCACGACGAGACGAGCTAAACATCTAGATCTAGAACTAAACCCGGTCAACATATTGCAGCATTCTTTCTAAAAGATGGTTTCCATAACAACGGCCAGATCAACTAGCACACTCAAAAAAATGATCATTGGTCCTAATACACTTTAGATACTAATTTTAAGTAAAATGTAACTGAAATGCATTAAGTCAAGAGTTTATTCGAGCAAAACACATAAACACAATGTGAATGTTTTCAATGTAAACTGAATGTAAACAAATCAGGTATACCTTACTTGATTATATCCTTTAAGGCAGTTATGTGTGTGACACTCCAGCAAACTAGGTGGCGGTATGCACTGACTTGCCAGATAGCAAAGTTTAGTTGAATCAACATTTAAATATGGTTTGAAATATTGAAACTACGCTGAAGCCTGACGTTGAAGTGATATTGAAAGTGTCTCCTCTGTTTTACGTTGAATCAACGTTGGATTTTCAACTATACTGACACAGGTGATTGTGTGAAGTGCTGTCCCAAATACCTATCTGAGCCCATGTGGCAAAATACACGCACTCACTTAGCACCTGAAATCAATTAAGTCTGAGTTTAGTCATCAGGGCTCACATTGGCTGAATCTCAGTACAGCAGTTAGGGATTATGGGTAAGTGTTAGTTTCTTGTTTATAATGTTTTTTTTTTCTTCTAATAACTCTTTATTGCGTATTTTTGGGATATGTACAGTATGCCATAGAACAACTGACTGAACAGTCAACAAAAAATGACTGTGTAAGGGATTTGTCAAGATTACCACTATAGAGAAGACCATGATTAAAATACATTAACATTTTAGAGAAACCATATGTTTCTTCTTGGGTGTAATGCGAAATTGATTAGTTCTCAATTAGCATTCATCTGCACCCTTGGCAGTGTCACAAAGTTGGGCACTCAATGCTTACTCGCATTGGCCACGTTTCCCAGATTCGTTAAGAAGCTCTTTAGTGCTAAGAACTTCTTATGAGCGTTTTAAGAATGCTCCTAAGAAGTTCTTAGCACTTAGGAGCTTCTTAACGAATTTGGGAAACCCGGCCATTATGTGTCTGCAGAGGTGCTGTTGGAAAATCTAGATATCACATATTAGTGGGAAAGGGTTTCTAATATAGTGTTATTGGGGAGGGAATTTTCTGGGCCCCCCTTCCACCAGTGCTAGCTCTGCCCATATTGAAGCTGTAGCAATTGGACTAATTAAACTAAAAATTACTTTATATTCCCAACTTCACGGCTTGGGTTTGTATGCTTGTTCCTAGGAGGCAGGAACAATGCAACGGGCCTTAACCCTTCCCAAGTTGCACATCTACAGAACTGCAATACTAAAATTTAAGTATGCAGGCTGCAAAGGGTTAACTTCCATGCACTTTATTAAGCTGTTGTGGATGGTCATCTACTTAACGGTTTGTGGCACCAATAAACAATTACTCGAAAATATGATAACCGTATAGCCTTTAGCGTCACTGCCACCTAGTTGTATTTTATTTCAAGATTATATTTCAATATGCAGTATGCGTGTATGCGTGTATACAATCTCTTTAAGAATATGTTGACTGGGGCTGTTGCATTCTGGGAACAAGCTTTACATGCAAGCACATAGGGGTTATGTAAAACTTCACCTTAACATAAGGTGTCCATTTAACTACAATTTATTTGATTCATTCACATTAAGCCAACCTGATAAAAATACATACTATTGAACTCTACCTTTTACATTCAACTTATGCAATATAATTACGTGGAAAATTGTTATGTAATTAAATCACATAAAGTCAACATTTTAGGCTTGATTCTTTTTTTGAGTGCAGACTGCTGGCGTGTAGTCACTAGTTCTAAGCCCGTAAGCTAGCGAACAAAGTCACCATGTTTAGCTAATGTCAAACAGTCCAAAACATTACGTTCCTGTGTGTGCTGCACTGATTGAACAAATACCATAGATCTCCGCGTTCACCCTTTTTGGATTGAGTGAGTTACGTCGCGCCATTAAAGCTGAGGTAAAACGTTACCTTTTTTAACTCAACAGATGAGACTATGGCAATGCAGTAGCCTACCTATGTTTACTTCGGTAGCTGATCAATAGTTATGGTTATAGTTATACTTATGGTTATAGTTATTTAGCAGACGCTATAATATAAAGCTAGTCTCCTTATGCTTTCTCATTAAGTAAACAAAACAGCCAGTGAAATCAGGCGTGTTCTTACCATTCAAGAGCCAATGACACCTTAAATTGCCTGTGAGCTTTGCATCTGAATGGTGATAGGCTCTCCGTCCACAGAAATTCTGCCTGAACTGCTGAAAACGCTTGGATTTCTTTTTGTTCTCCTTACAAATCACCATCAATAGTAATAATAGTAACAAATATAGCTGCAAGCAGCAATGTGGGGGCCAAGCAGGCAGGTCAAAAGGCTAGAGTTGCCACGGTAACTCAATGCTGTTAAGTCAGGTATATAGTTTTAAGCAGTCACAAGAATGTTGATGTCAAACAACCAAAGATTGTCCGAGATGCAAGCCCACTTCCTGTTCGGCGGCTTCGCCGCCAATTTCGATTGGCTGTTGCGGGCGAACGGTTTAAGATATCGTTCCGAAAAGCAAGGCCTATATTCGACTCGGGCTGAAGATTATCTGTGTGAAGTTTCATGAAGATCGGACACATTTTGCGACCTGTGGAAATGTTTAAGGGCTTTTCATTAAATCCAATATGGCGGCCGAATTAAATATGTTGATGTCACAAATTGTGCTGGGTCAGCCTAAGGACCTCCCACAATATAACCAGACACCAGTAGCAAGTTTTAATTCCAAACACATCAACAGCTGAAGGCCCAAAATGCCTTTTTCTTAATTGCAGCACCCCCTAGAGGTCAAAGGTCACCAAATTTATTGAGCCTCCTCCTGACGGGGTCCTGAGTCCGTGTACCATGTTTGGTTTTGATGCGTGCAAGAGTTGCTGAAATATGAGCCCACTTCCTGTTTGGCTGTTATGGGCCAACGGTAAAAGTTCCGAAGAAACAAAGCACGAGCTGAATAGGGCATGGTCTGAGGATGCTCTGTGTCCAGTTTGGTGTCGATCGTTCAAAATTTGTGAACGAAATTACTTTTGAAGTGTTTTTCATATAATCCAAAATGGCGGGAAATCCATCATGGCGGAAAATGACATCATAGGGTGCGTTGAACTTGGGCAGGTCCAAGGATTCCAGCGATACCCGACTTTTGAAAATTGGACTAACGGGTCAAAAGTTAAGTGTGTGAACGCACGTCCAACTTTGACCTGTTGATGGCGCTAGAGGGTTCAAGGTGCCGAAATGAAACTTGGTGACATGAGTGATGGGACAGTCCGAATCAGTGTGCCAAATTTCACAACTTTCCCGTAGTTGGTTCTATGGGCTGCCATTGACTCCCATGGCGGATTCATAATAATAATACTAAGAAAACTAAGAAACACAATGGGGTCCTCGCAGCTTCGCTGCTTGGCCCCCAAATATATAGCAAAAGATCTAAGCTTTCTCGTGATGCCACTTGCATGTTTCTAGGATAAAAACTTTTGGAGTGTCAGACGTGTATCAGACGTGATGACTGTGGCTTCCCGTAACTCCATGGGCAGGAAATGAGAGCAGTATAAGGTGGGAAATAGCCATTTTGTAGTGAGATAACCATATGATTGAATATTTATGAATTTAACTAAATAACCTCAAATTTAAGATTAATAACAAACACAGTTTGTCTATGATCAGTTCTGCTCAATAAAATTCAATTAATCAATCATATTAATATTAATAATAGCAATAGAAAATCAGCAATAATCACTCATAATGATAATAATAAAAAGGTTATAGACTTGTCCAAGCCTATTGCTTCTCTAAACATGAGTTTGTGTCAAGAAGAGTCAACTGTCACAACCTGGGCAGGCTCGGTTTTACAGAAGATTCTACGCCAAGACGCCTATCTTTCCAGGTTTGATCTTACCTCCCGTGAAAATAAAAAATCCGACAAAAGTGGCGCACAGTCTAACGATGTCTTTGGCCACTGCTGTGAACTTTGGAGACCACCAGACCTGTATGAATCTGTTCCTCATCTTTTCCACTCCCACGTGTCCAAGCGAATGAATTTGCGCTGCCAGATATGGCAGAAGACTTTCTGGAGCCACTGTTCGTGATCCAAACATCCACACGTTGTCATCATGGAGCTTCGCTGCATCTTCAATCCAAGTCCACTTTTCTTCTCGGCTTGCACTGTTCTGCATGTCCATGATGTTGACCAAACATTCCTGGTTTCCTTCCTCAGAAGTTTCCTTGACCTCCTTTGGTGTTTGCTTGACCTTCTTTGTCACTCTTCTCATGCTTTTCTCATCGTCATTTTCAAAAAATGTCCTGTTACCGTTAGATCTGTCCATGTTTCTATTTTCATGTCCATCATAATTTTCATTGTCATTGTGATTGTCATTGTCATTGTCATCCTCATCCGAGCCATCATCTCTCCTCCGATCGCTTGACTCGTCTTGGCGGCCTCTGTATTGGTGCTTTGGTTTTTCCCTGCAATTCTTCTTCCAGTGTCCCGCTTTCCCACAGCCAAAGATTCTGGCAGTAAACAGAGGATTTTGATCTGCTCTTGTCCAGCCTGAGCTGCCGGGCAAAATTCAAATTTCCCGGAAGTTCAGGCAGGGTTCACCCAGCCTACCCAGTTGTGGTAAATGAGCCTAACTCCCATCTGAATCTCAGGCAGCAAGCCCTGGAGATATTGACTCTTCAGGGCACTCTCAGTGGCTGCTGCAACGGTGTCGGAGTCGTGATTCATTCCACCATATTGCAGGTAAGCTTCAACAAAACGGTTCCCATAGGCGTCCACCGACTCCCCTTCTTGTTGTAGAATGGCAGTAACTCTGGACCAGTCGACCGTTGATCTGGATTGTTGTCGTAGCCACTGGCGAATTTCTTCCCAACCTGCGTCCAGGTCCAGATTTTCTCCTAACACCTGCATGACTGTGGTCCGGAGCAATTCTCTCTCCCTCACATTCAGCAGACGGTGCAAGATCTTCAGGGCGTCCAGTGGATGCAGGTCTCTCATCTCCTTGCGTTCTTTTATCTTCGCCCAGGTACCCCGTCCTGCGTCCCGAGGGTGTTGTACAGCCTTATAGACAGGTCATTTGTTAGAACTATTGGACCTAGTTTTTGGAAAAAGTCTTCTCAATGGATTCCTCGTCAGAACCCCTATTGGAACAGATTAAGACTTGGGGCATATTACATTTTGGCCAAAAATTCAATATGGCCACCGTAGGGGCAATTCCATATCAGTTGGAACAGGTCCGACACCATGGTCCTCAGTTTTTCCTGATTTTGGTCCAAATGTTCTTCCATGTCTCATTAGAAGAAAACCAACATTTTAGCTAGGTATCTTGTTTAGTTTCTGAGATATGGCTCTTCAAATGTGGATAGACGTGTCCTAAAAAAAAGGCTGGAAATGCCTGTGTTGCTCATTAAATACAGGCATTTTCAGCCTTTTTTTAAGGACACGTCTATCCACATTTGAAGAGCCATATCTCAGGGACACAACGATTTCATGAACTCAACTCAAGGTAACAGGTAACACAAAACACAATTAACAGGATATCGCAATACTTTCAGTAAATAAATCAATTCAAGCTAAAATTGAAGGCTAGTGAGCCTGATCTATTAGCCTACCAGAGCTTTTCTTCAAATGACGTTAATACTTTTTAGAAATATGTCACCTGGTGTAGCCTAAAACTTACCCTTCAACCCTGATTTGCATTTGTATAGCCTTCCCTAGAGTTAGGAGGAGGGGATCATGGGGGAATGTATGAACAAGGCCCACGTCAATTTCTGCCAATTCACGGCAGTTTTCAGGGTTGCCTGCAAATTGCTGTGAACAGCCATAAACCTGAACTTCCACAACAATCTACAGTGTCGCATACTGTCGGAAATCCCACTTTTCATGCAGTTAAGCGCACTTGTAGCTCTGCTCTGACATGTAAATAAAGATAACAAAACTTCATAAATTACTTAACTCCACAGAAAACACTGTGTGTGTGTGTGTGTGTGTGTGTGTGTGTGTGTGTGTGTGTGTGTGTAGTGGTAGTGATGAGATTAAAGATAGCAGGTATTGTTTGTGTGTGTTTGTTTGTTTGTTTGTAGTGGTGGTGATAAGGTTAAAGATAGCAGGTAGTGAGTGAGTGTGTGTGTGTGTGTGTATTTGTAGTGGTAGTGATGAGATTAAAGATAACAGGTTGTGTGTGTGTGTGTATGTGCGTGCGTGCGTGCGTGCGTGCGTGCGTGCGTGCGTGTGTGTGTGTGTGTGAGAAAGACAGTGAGTGAGAGAGTAGAGGATTGGTGATTACTATTCAGATGTTAAACTCTGTTACAGGCTGAATAGCTGTATTCTGACCTATAAGAGCTGTTCCTATCTGGCCTCTGTACTGAAGACATCACACTCATCAAATCTCAGATGGCTGGGCCTGTGTGGCAATGAGCTGCTGGACTCAGGAGTGGAACTTTTATGTTCTGCTATTTGTCATCACAACTGCAAACTGGAGACACTAGAGTAAGCATCACTTCGTGTGTGTGTGTGTGTGCAGGGCTGGACTGGGACCAAAAAACGGCCCGGGCATTTTTGGCCATAGTGGCCCACCATGATAATTTACACGATAAAACATATGTGCACACTGTTTTGTTTGTAAAAAAATATTTAAGTAAACCGCAGTAGCCTGCATCGAAGCGAGTATAGGCTAGCCTACCCTTGCTAAAAAAAATATTGATTATTATTATACTCTCTCTCACACACACACACACACACACACACACACACACTAGAGTGACCTTTAAACCAGCAAGGATGAGGTTGTGCACAAAACTCATATACTATTAAATGCTTCACTAAATAAAACCTGCTATAATTTATGTTGAGCATTTGCACAGTTTTAGCCAACAATTCACCTTGATACTATTTAGTGAAGATGTATAGGCTACATCCCAAAACATTTTCATTGTTAATTCCATGGGCTATCACCATTACTGTTTCATTCCATGCGTCTGACTGCATGTCTGTGTGTATGGGTGTCTGCTTGTCGCAAAGAAATTTGATAGTTGTTGTACTGCGTCAAGATTGACAACAATTTCGACCAATCGTGACTGTCTTAAGATTTCAGAAGGTTGGCGGGCCGACAACTCGTTAATTTGATGGGTATCGCAATTCAAATGCATGCGAGAGGGGTAGGCCTACACAGAAACCACACAAAAAGACGCGCTCACACTATAAAACGTTGTTTTGCTTAACTGGGTGCTGAATCCTACATAGTAGGCAGGTTAATACATCTAAAAGAAGCAAGGGGAAGAAGCAGTCGCAGATTTCAAACTTTTAATTGTTCGTTGTGCGCCCAAAACGTTCAGGCAACATTTCGGCTACTTCTTACCTGCCTCAGTAGCTATTCTGACCTCCTCCTCAATCTGTCCCTGCTGGGTCACGTCTCTCACCTCTTCCTCCTCCTCCGAATCAATTTGAATAGCTATTCCTTCCTCTGTGTAACTACTCTGTTGCACACTCGCATGTGCCTCTCTGAAGCCTGCACTCGGTGCTGCTTCTGCACTGCTGCAATATGTCGACGGCCCTGTTTGAACTTGTGGTGGCAAACATTTCTGTAATTTTAGCACATTTTTGCTGCATCAACTTGTAGGCTTTTGCCTTTTATCTCGCAACTTCTCTGCGCCCCCCTTGCGCTTTTGTGGTTTGTCTTCGTACATTTTTATATACGGACGGTCTCAAACTCCGGTCGAACTCCAGTCAAGAGGGAGATGAGGCCGGGAGGGAGATAGGGAGGGCCCTGAGATTTCATTGGACTAGCCCAATGTCCATTAAAGCAGTCAACCAATGGGCCGCGATTCGCCACCGTTGTGGCCGTACGCTATATAAATGAGCCTAATAATTATTATTAAATTGACAGCCTCGGCCCAAATATATGCGTCGGCCCACCGGGCATTGCCCGGTATGCCCTATGGCCAGTCCATGCCTGTGTGTGTGTGTGTGTGTGTGTGTGTGTGTGTGTGTGTGTGTGTGTGTGTGTGTGTGCGCGCGTGTGCGCGTGTGTGTGTATACGGGTGTGTGTGTGTGTGTGTTGGTCAGTCTAGGAAAGTGAGTGTGTTGTGGGTGTGGGGTTAAAACAGGTCAGGTATTTGTTGGTTTGTGTGTGGAATTGGGGAGGGTTAAACACAGCAGAGTATGTATGTGTGTGTGTGTGTATGTGTGTTTGTATGTTTGTAGTGGTGGTGATGAGTTGAAAGATAGCAGGTAGTTTGTGTGTGTGTGTGTGTGTGTGTGTGTGTGTGTGTGTAGTGGTGGTGATGAGTTGAAAGATAGCAGGTAGTTTGTGTGTGGTGGTTGGGGTGTGTTTGTTTTGTGTGTGTGTGTGTGTGTGTGTGTGTGTGTGTGTGTGTGTGTGTGTGTGTGTGTGTGTGTGTGTGTGTGTGTGTGTGTGTGTGAAAGTGAGTGAGAGAGAGTAGAGGATTGGTGATTAATATTCAGATGTGTAACTCTGTTTCAGGCTGATTAAATGTAATCTGACTAATAAGAGCTGTTCCTATCTGGCCTCTGCACTTAAGTCTCCCTCCTCAAATATCACAATGCTGGACCTGATGGTCAATCCCTGGATTAGTGCATCAGCTCTAGAACCGCTCTTTGCTCTAGTGACAGACCGACGCTGTAAACTGAGGTATCTAAGGTGAGTAAATATCCTGTATCCTGTAACATGCCTGTCTTTTAATTTCTGTCCTCTCTCTCTTCTGTCTGTTTCTCTGTGTCCTATGCTTTTAGTCATCCATCCATCTTTCATCCCTTGCATTCTCTCTACCTGTTTTCTCTCAAAACTGTTATCTCTCTCTCTCTCTCTCTCTCTCTCTCCCTTCTTCTTGCCCTCCCTCTCTGGCCCAATCCCAATGTCCGGACTCACAGACTTCATATGGGCTTAGGGCTGTCTCAATGTCGAATAACAATGGGCTTGAGGCCTTGATCACAAACTTATCGAGCCCTTTCTGTGAGTCTTCATCGATGCAGACTTAACCTAAGGAAATTACCCACAGTTCAAAGTGTTGTGATGTTTACCGTGGAGATCATAGGAAAATCCGTAAATGACAAAGTTAAACAACATCACTACACACACGTGCATGGTGCAAATGTTAGCAACGTTTTTGTTATTAAACATTGGCAAGGTCCATGTGATCCCGTGAAGTGCTGCCCCAAATAACTATCTGAGCCTGTGTAGCCTCACACACTCAGCACCTGAGATCAATTAAGTCTGTGTGGCTTTAGTCCATAGTCCTCAGGGCTCACAATAGCCCCTTTCAGACCGTCGGGCCAAAAGCTGAGCTAGCCAGTCCATGCTAATTGCTTTAACACCTCTTGGCATGGTGCTTACTGCGGGCCAAATCGTGGGCTACTAGCCCCTGATTTCTGGCCCAACAAAATCATTGGACCAGTTGGGCTAGAGTCGGGCCAGAAGGTGGAGTCAACCCGTTGCTGTGTGTGGAGTCGAGAACCGAATTTAGAGAGAGCGGTTACGTCCATGTTAAAGATATTTGCCTGTCAGCAGGCTAACTCCGTCCAGAGATCACCATGTAGCACAGTTAAAAGTGAACTAACGTAACTAACTAACATAGACAAGCGTCCCACTAATTTAGGCTATTCCTGCCAGTGTGTTTCCTGCTATTGATACAACTATCGTACTCCTTGAACCTTATCCGTGAACCTCACATTTTCCAGTAGCCATAGATTTGTGGATTTGAACAAAGTCTTAGCAGGACTGTCTACTGCCTTCAAAATATTTTCTTTAGCCTACTCTACGCTCAGAGTTTGCCTACTGTCTACGGATTATACACACAGCCTTAGAAATGTTTTCTGCTCTTCGAGTAACGGTAAAATGTCATGTTACATAACACATTTAGATACACGTATGTTGTCTGTGCCATGTGTGTCTTTAGGAATCCACCGTCTTGGTTTAAAGAGATGAATTTAAGTGACATACACGTAAACGGACAATAAGTGGTGACTGACTACGATAGCACAGCATAGGAAAGAGATATGCGATTTTCTGCTTATCCTATTTGAAAAGATGTGGTAATGGTGTCATTCTCACAAGCGAGGGCGTGTCGAGGTGTAATGCGGAGAGGCTAATGGCCTGAAAGTCTGAAGGTGAGGCTTGTGGACCCAGGTTACTAGCACCAGTTGGCCCCCAAATTAGCCTGGCCCAGGCTGACCTGATTGGGCCTCTCTCTCTCTCTCTCTCTCTCTCTCTCCCTTCTTCCTGCCCACCCTCTCTTTCTTTCCAACCTTCTTTCATCCCCCTCTCTCTATCCCTTCATCCTTGCCCATCTTTCTCTCTCTCTTTCCAACCCCCTGACATCTCTTCATTTTTTCATTTTTAGTTTTTCTTTCTCTATTCTGTTTTTCTTACTCTCTTCCGTTTCCTTTGTGTCAATCCCTCTTTCATCCACCTCACCCACCTCTTTCACTCGTTCTTTTTAGCCTTAGCCTTAGTTGTTTCAAATGTGTTAAGGCGAGACACTGCAGGTGAAAACATTGTTTTTTGAGCACCGGTCAATTTCGAGTTTTTTTGCTAGTTTGCTACCTTAGCATGTATTCTACCACCCTACTACAACAGCAAAATGTAGGTGTTTATTTTATGACATTTTGTCTACTCGCGCCTATATATTTCTCCTAATTTCATCAAAAGTTCCCATTCTTAAGTGTCATGTACTACTGCGACTGTCTGTGTTTCAAGGCCGTTTTCTCCACACTCCATGCAAAGCATCTCCATTTCTGCAGCACCTACATATACCAAACTTTCTCGTCTCATTCCTAACTATATTCGGGAGAATTTGTTGATATACCATTCATGGCCTGATTTATATGACTTTTTATGCCTAAAAATAGGGCGAAAATCCATTTTTTAAGCCAATTGGCAGTATTTTCTAATTTACAGAGGATATTCATAATCCTCTCTGTTAATGTTTTGTTATTTGATATATTAACACAACAAAAAAATAATTTTCAACCTGTCTTTTTCCAATGGTCAGATTCTTCGCATCAGAATATATGCAAATTAGCACATATTTAATTAGATATAGCCTAATTAGCATATTTGTAAATAAAATTACAGAAAACTTGCAATACATTTTCTCCTATTTATGTGAGTATTTAACTGGTAAAGTTTCATGAAGATATCTTTAAGTTAAAAATGTTACCCTATTCACCTTAACTCATTGGCTGCCAGCGCTCCATACTGCCAAACGTTGTGCAGCATTTTGACTGTTTTTCCAAGATCCACCGAACAGTGAGCTTTATGACTATGTAACCACTGAAGGTACCCAATGAAAGAGTAGACTCTCCTCTTTCACTATAAAAAAGGTTTTATTTGTTTCTATCGTTTTAAGTTCTTTAGTAATCGGCAGTAGACCATGGGTTAGTTTTGCTAAAAACACCTGTTTTTGACCAAAAACTGGAGAAAACGATCTATTTGTGAAAATCAACTTTTTAACATTAGCATTTTGGGAGTATGTCAACCACGATTGCATTGTTATCTCGTCAGTGTCTTTAACGTTGCTAGGGACTCTGAACAGGATGGTAGCAAGCTAGCACTAGCAAAGTTGTTGTCAGTCTATATAGCAATATCCAATGTAAATGGATCATATCGTTCAAGTGTTTTCCATCCTTGATGTAGGAAGTAAGCATATTTATTCGCTGGACCGCATGCAAACTAGATCCACTGTGGTCAATTGGCATTGGTTTGCTATGTATGTCTCTGTATGTTGCTCTGGAGGCAGGTACTAATAATCCAAATGGTACTGGTGCCATCAAGCGGTTCAGATCGCTAGTACAGTGGCCCTCATTTATCAACAGAGCGTAGAAACCAGCGTATATCTGAGTGCAGAAATCATCTTACGACGGGGCTCACGTGTGATTCATCAAACTTTCTTATCACTCCAATTCCAGCGTAAGAATAAACGTGTGTTGATAAATGTGGCGGCTGTGATTTAAATATCACGCCCCTATATTATGCTCGTTTTAATGGCCTCGCCCCTAGAATTTACGACATGAAGGTGCATTATACGTCCAAAAGAGATCATTAATGATCTCGAGCCACAGTGACGTCCAGCTGAACCTTGTTAATTTTGACAGCTAGAAGCTGTCATCAAGGAAGGCGGGAAACTTAAGCGCAACAGACTTTATTTTCGCAGAGAGAATGCATCATACTATAAATACATTAATTACAAAACCGTGCGACACTGAAATTTGCCCTTTGAAAATAATTTTAAATATATATGCCTAGGCCTAATTCATGGCGTTTGCCAAAGAGAAAGTAATCATCGCCTATGGCTATTCTAAGCCATGACATGTGTCAATATAATATGCTACATTTCAGCAAATAGACTGCACATGTACAGGAAAGGTGTTATGTCCATCAATTCAACTATTCAATTTTCTAATGCACTGCCTATTTACTGCTGCGCAATGCTATGCTGCCTGAAAAACTTGCGTACACGAGTTGAGTCTAGACGTGAGATTTGAGCGTAGCCACCGATCACGTTCACATTGATAAATGCCATACTTTGTGTGGAAACAAGCGTACGCCTGTTTTACGCCTGTTTTTGGTCGTACTCACGTTTCATAAATGAGGGCCAGTCTGTTTACAAGCCTGATTTTTAGTGAAACTCTGCCATATCGTTCCCAAGCCCACCCATGAGCCCTCCCTATTGAACAACACAATTGACATCTAGACGTCAATGGCAGTCAATTCAAGTGTTTAAAATGATGTTTAAAGACGTCAATGGTAGTGAATGAGTGACAGAAGTGTGTTGAAGTTCTTTCTCATCTTTTACTCCTTGTGTGTGTGTTTGTTTGTGTCCTTCTGCCTCAGCCCACACCCCTCCCCCCTTTTCCTCTTGTCATCCATTTTCTTTCTTTAATATTTGTCTTTCTTTCTGTCTGTCATTCTGTTTCTTGGTTGTCATGCACACTGATTGATGATCCTATTCTCTACTCTATCCTGCAGAACTTATCATAGAAAAAAACTCAGGTGAAGTGTTGAGCCACGGCCCTGAGCTGGATGGGGTCTGTGGGGCAGGAACTCTTGACATAAGGGATGTGATCCCACACACACACACACACACACACACACACACACACACACACACACACACACACACACACACACACACACACAACTGAGGAGAACTCAACAAACACATACACACACACACACACCAGAAAATATCTGGGGAGAAACAGCCTTTAACTGAGGAAAGCTCAGCACACACACACACACACACACACACACACACACACACACACCAGAAAATATCTGGGGAGAAACAGCCTCTAACTGAGGAGAGCTTAGCACACACACACACACACACACACACACACACACACACACACACACACGCACACACACATCCACCCAACCACACACATACACACACACACACACACACACACACACACACACACACACACACACACACACACACACACACACACAACACACACACACACACACACACACACACACACACACACACACACACACACACACACACACACACACACACACCAGGGCAGTATAAAACCCTCCAGACCAGGAGTTTAATCACCAGGTTTTCCCCTGGTGACACACACACACTCTCTCCCTCACACACACACACACACACACACACACACATCCCAACTGAGGAGAGCTCAAAAACACACACACACACACACACACACACACACAGACACACACACCAACTGAGGAGAACTCAACAAACACACACACACACACACACACACACACACACACACACACACACACACACACACACACACACACACACATCCACCCAACCACACACATACACATACACACACTCACACTCACAGAGAATGTCTGGGGAGAAATATAGCATGGAAACAGCGTCTAACTGAGGAGAGCTCAACACACAGACGCACACACACACACACAGATACACACACATGCATACAAACACATGCACACACACATACGCATACACGCTCTCACAAACACACACATGCGCACACACACGCACACACGCACACACACACATGTAACTATATTGACACTGTTGTTGGTTTGTCACTGTTATCACTATCACATTCTCTTTTTTTCTGTAGTTGGTCATGACATGCATTGGCCACTAAGGTCATTACTTCATTCAGTGCAACATTGTATCAGATGAGTGCATTGCAGTAGAATCATAACTAAGGGCCCATGTGCCAAGTCTCAGTGTGTAAGTGCAACACTGTATCAGATGAGTGTATTGCAGTAGTGTCATAACTAAGGTCCCATGTGCCAAGTGTGTAAGTGCAACACTAGAAGCGCCGTGCAGTTCTGACCTTCTTATACCTAGAAGCGCCATGCCCTGGTCATTAGACTAGAAGCGCCGTGCTGGTGTGAACTACTTAACCCTTTTTTGACTGCCCCGAACATTCCATTTTTTCCACAATTGATGACCTTGTGGCACAAAAAAAGCTTACGGTGTGGCCAAAAAAATAAAACAAAACACAGTTTTTCAACATAAATCTTATTTTTCTCTCATTTCTGTTGTAGATAGAGAAAAACTTACATTACAAATCCAATCAGTTACTTGAGTGTATGACAGACTAGCAATGTTGTCCCCTACTCAAGGAAAAAAACAGAAACAATTTATCACTTTCTGCTCAAAAGTTATGGTCAATTCATTATGTCCTGTACGTTTGCAGAAAATTGTAGAATCTTTAACAGGCCAGTTCAAACACAAGATCCGCGACGAGACGAGCTGCAACATTCTAAAAACCAGCAACTTTCTGCAACAATGCATGTGTTCTAAAACTGGGGCGTTCAGACCACTACAACGACATTAAAATGGCAACAATGTTACCATAACAACAGTCTAGGCGTGAGGACAAGATAGAAGTTTTTAGCCAACGTCACAATAGCTCCGCGTAAATGTGTTCTAAAACTCAGCAACTAAGATTTGACATGTTGAATGTTTAGCGACGGCTTGAAACTGCTTGCAACTTTTGATTCATACCGCCACAATTGCTCTCCGCAACAGTCTCAGACCGCCACGAATCTTTGGTTTGAATTGGCCTTTACAGAGTAGAATGTCTTCACTGCCCGATTTGACATTTGACCTCAAAATCCAGACAGAATGGTCAAAATAAGTTATTTTGGCCATTTATCCATGAGACAGAGCTATATATGGTATGTTTCATAATACTTTAGGACAGGTAATACAAATAATTTTGGAAGAGAAAGTGTTAACCTTTTACTGACCCACGAAAAAGTTGCACCTAAATAACCCAAATATGTACATTTTAACTTTTTTTTTTGTAAACCACCAAAACACCCAACAACAATTTTGATTGTATTTAGTTGATTTATTTGCAAACATAAATGATTACAAATAATATAGCTTCAGTCATTTTTTTTAAATGTGGTAACTCAATAAAGAAGTGCAATTATCAAATCACGAAATATAACAATCAATAAATATAAGCAGCAATGGACAAAAAGTCAACCATCAACTAAAAAGTGCTTCTTATTTAGGATGAAAAAGCATGTTATGTTATGTCTAGGACAATAACCTCCATCATCATCAAACATGTGCTTTTTAAAAAAAAAAAAAACACACAGTTCACATTGTCATGATCACAGAAGTCATAGTTTACCCACCTCTTACTTTACCACTTTACACCTGGAGGTGAATGTAAATGTAATCTCTCAGGGAAAAACTCCCCTATATATGTAACTATACCACTGTACTGTTGTTACAATTGCATACATGTGTGTGAGAGAGTGAGAGAGTCTTCTACAATGCAATTATATTTAAATGAATAAACTCAGATGAATGCACAGGTTTTTGGTATGTTTGTTCTTGTAAATGGTTGTTTTGTGAAAACAGTGTACATACTATGAATATAGTATATTGTCATTATAATCTGTTAATGACACACAGAGAGGAGTGTGAGGTGTGCGTGTGTGTGTGTGTGTGTGTGTGTGTGTGTGTGTTTAGTTTAGTTTAGTTTAGTTTAGTTTATTTGGTTTATTTAAAGCAGGTACCATGTACAAGGTTCATTAGTTACATGAAGTGAAGAGATGACTCGCACCAAATTATAGCTAACAGCTAATTTCCATCCGCCAGTCCCTGAGCAGGTAAGGGGGGGGGGGGGGGCATATTCTTCAAGTTAAGAATGATAAGATAAGAAATAAGAAAATAACACTCATACACACACACACACTCACTCACTCACTCACACACACACTCACTCACTCACACACTCACTCACACACACACTTACACACACACACACATTCACACACTCGCACTCACTCACACCAATACATTTTGTATTTTGCTATGGAACTAGTGATTAAAGGTATACTATGCAGGATTGGCGATTTCATCGCCGGTTTCGCTTTCACTTTTCATTTTTGCTCGTTTTATGCTTGCATATATCTCTGCAGAGCTTCCCCTACAGCTTTAGCGTATATACCTGACAAAACTCCTCAATCGGTCAGTCTGCCGTGCGTTTTCATGAGACTTTACATGACACTTCCTGGAGTAGAGCATGGGTGCGTGCCCAGTGTCTCCTGAAGTTGCAAGTGTGGTTCTACCGCTACAGGCCACTAGAGCGGCCAAAACAAACACTGTTCGACCGGTAATGACTCATTTAATCATATATAACAGTATGGAACGAATTGATTAACTGAAAAACGTTGCATAGTATACCTTTAATGCTGGCAAGACTGATTGCTCAAAATCCATTTTTTTACTTAACGTGAGAAAGTGTAGAAATCTGTAAAGCTTTTCAGATTACTAGGAAGAGCATTCCATGCTTTAACAGCTCTAGAAGAAAAGGCTGACTGTGCAAATGTGGTGTTCCGATTTGGCAGAATACAATCACCCCTGGTGATGGATCTTGTGGCTCTCCCTGTTCGTTCAGAACAGGTTTGAACAAATGTTTTCAGAGCATGTCAGAGAATAGAACAAGGTTATCAAAGCTAAGCATGTTATATTGGTCCAATATGGCACAATGATGTAGCCTGACGACATCATACTCAATTCTTATCAGAATATGAGTCTGAAACTGCTCCATTCAGCTGCGATTATGGGGCGTGATTCAACCGATACAGGGGGGGGGGGGGGGGGGGGGGGGGTAGCTCTGCACTCATTGGATAGACCAAACCAAACAGAACAAGTTATTGGCTGTCAGTATCTGCGAAATCTAAGACAGAAATATGTAGCAAGGTAGGCTATGGAAAACATCCTCCTTTGTTTTTATAAAAAATCCTTCAAACTGTGTGCAATGAACAGCTGGGGAAGTGTGTCGTTAACCCAACGAGCAAACAGACATTTTTAAACAAACGGGAACAACATCACCCAAACATGCTGTTTTAACTGGGTGAAAGTGAAACTGAAGTTTTCCCACATATCCTCGTTGGTCTAAGTGTTCAGAAATAGTTGTGCGAATCCGTGATAAAACCTCCGTTTCAATAGCTAAGATAAACGAAAGGCCAAACTGCATGAACAAATTATGCATTCATAGCCATAGCGTTTTTGTTGCAATCAAAATCAACCTAAGCCAACATGGTCTCACACCCAACTCGGTGAACGAGGACGCATGCAGCCGTGAACGTCACTGCTGTTCATCTGTCAATCATCACGTAAAGCCCGCCCTGTGAAATGTGATTGGTCCGAGCAGATCTGTATCTCGAATAGAGCAGTGCCAGACAGAAGTTCCCTGCAGAAAAAGAATGGAGGCGGGGCTAAACTTCGGTCTGGCATCCAGGCTAACAATGATGGTACTGAGTTGATCTTCTGTCTAGATCTTGTTCTTTTGTCTAGTGTGTGTATTAGGGCTGGGGGTAACCGATTATTTTTAAAACGATTAATCGGGCGATTATTTTATCGATTAGTCGACTAATCTAACGACTAATTGGACGATTAGTCTAACTATTATTTTTCTGTTGTTCGATTAATAAAACCCATAATGTATCCATACAAAAATCTTAATAATATATACAAAAATCACCAGGATAAATATATTTGCTTTGTCCTGAACACACAATATCAATGTGTATTGGAACAACAGTTATGACAGTGGGACATTTTAAATCTACTCTTTGCAAAACTCATTGCAGTGCTATGTAGGGTTGCCAACTAAGAAAATAAAATGGGGATGCTTTTGCATGGTTGCATGAGAAATAGCCTACTTCTGAAAACAACAATTATATGGGTGCTCTTATTTTGGGATGTTTCCCTCATGCAAGTGTCATAGCCTACTCTGGTAGACAAATGGAGAACACATTGGTATGCTTTATAATGAAATTTAATTTGAATGCCTGAATGTAGGCCTAATGATCCAGGAAACATTAATACAGGCGGAAATCACTCATCTGGAGATCTTTAAATGAAAGACTATAGAGCTACAATTATTTTGACCATATTATATTCAAATTTGACTAAACATTACTCAATGCTATTGTACAGTCTCTGCTCTGTTTCTATGCAAGTTAAAATAGCCTTCCAACAGGTTTTTTTAGTTGAAGCGGAGCTTTGCCAACAACGTTATTGTGTAGTTTCAGTTTCCGTTTCTGTCACTCAAACGCGCACACGCATGCATTCAATGAACGCTCATACCACCATTGAGCATAGGCCGGAACGGTTCGGTTGGCAACCCTAGTGCTATGGCATGATTAGCTCTTCTTGAGGGCTAACGTAGTTACTTTTAAAGTAACGTTTATGTCAAGTCTGACTATGCATTTCATGTTCTAAAAGCTTGTAGAGTAGGCTACTGTACTGTATACACAACATTGAAAATCTGGTAACGTTAGTGCAACACACAAGCCCAACACACGATGTGATGTTCATTTAAATGTTCTCAATGCTCATAAAACATTGATTCATTCATGACCACTGCGCACAGCTCTGGCCTGGACATTGTTTGTGTCTCCGTAGTTGACACTGGCGAAACTACGTTAACATATTTTGCTACGCGTTTTAATGGAAATATTAGAATGGCATTCCATTGCACTTCGAGTCGCTTAGCCTACGCATCTGGTGGGCGTCCCCCTGTTACGCTTGACTCGTAAATTACCACAACCTGAGTTAACTCCGTATGCTGTTTGTTCGTGCCGGCCGGGTTAGTGGAGCTGTGTTATGCAGCCGTCAGCTAGCCATTCCAGCCAACAATAAATGCTAACAAATACAATACACAGCTGACTCGCTACCAGTGACAAGCTAACATAAACTGCCTACCAAACAAGCACGAAAAAACTGCAGAGAGCTAGGATAGTTAGCGAGCACTACCGAAGTGCACTCAGCTCAAGCTGCACGACACACTACACAAACGTGAAATTAAAGTAAATATTCCCATTCGACCACCTCAGGCGAGCAGTTTTTCAGGGCTTTGTGCAGGGCTTTTTTGGTTTGAGGAAGTGCAAACTGTTTGTTTTGTTTTTGTGACTCGAGTGTTTTTTTTTTTTTTTTCTGGCGATATGTCGACGCCTAAATATGACGTCGACGATATTTTGAAGTCGGTTAGTCGACGTCATCGACTCCTCGCTACAGGCCTAGTGTGTATGTGTGTCTGTGTGCCATTTAACATCAGCGTTCCCTCGAAATAACTTGTATGTGTTCCTGTCAACTTGGGCTCCGTACATCAGTATACAGGTTTACATGGACTGCAGTTCATCTCATGGATAATCTGGACATACCTGGGGCTCACATACAGCAATATACTGGCAGATTTGTCTGTGAGACACCATGGTTACGGATTATATCGCAGCCTGTAGGAACTACAAAAGCCATAACGCACAACAAAAACATAATGCCTAATTCACACCAGAGATCTGCGACGAGACAAAACTGTTGCGGAGGTGTGAATTAAATGCAATTTATTTTACTGTCTATGATTAGCAAAAAGGTAAAAAATCACCGCTCATCCGTGTGAGGTGCAGGATTAAAAGTGACTGGATATCTAAGGGAAGAATCCGCACACTACAAGTCTTTGTGAAAATAGCTTTACTGGTAGCTAGCTTTCGGTCGTTAGACCTTCTTCAGGCAGAGTGACTATGATTAACCATTGCCAACATTTGCAAGCCGTTGAAAAACATTCATTAGGTAGTGGTTGCAAGGGTTTAGAACAGCTCATCTCATCGCGAATCAACCAAGACAATAGTCCTACTTCCAGTCTCCTAGTCAAAACAGTTTTTTTTAATTGCTTGTGTAATAAAACTCACTTTCGGACACATAATACATTATTTCACTCTGCCTGTTACCCGAGTTGGCTAGCATAGTAGCTAGCTAGCACAGTAGGCCTACATAGAAAGTTAATGGCAAGGGCTAGTAAGGTTTGCTAGTTAGGTAGCTATAAGGACTGTGGTTAAACCTGTATTGTTGCAAACTAACCTGAAATAACATAAAACAGAAACTTATCTATGTCATTGCTTGTGTGTGATACAAATAAAACACACATTCGGACACAATAAACCATTTAATTTAGCCTGTTAACAGACCTGACTAGCTAACGTTTGCACTGTAATGGGAAGTGATGTTTGCTGGCTAGCGGTTTTGTACACACAACCTTACAAGCTGTTTGCAGCTGCTCGAGTCACGGTAAAATGTCATATTTGGTACATAGTTAATTTAGATACACTTATGATATGGGTGCTTGCGTTTCTTTACGAATCTACAGTCAAGTGACACAGAGCTATATCGAACCGAGTAGTCGGACTAGTTTGGGAGTGGAAAAGGGGCTTATGTGCACTAAACTAAAGGGCATTGCTGACAGTGACAGATCAAAGTTATGTTATTTGTTTCATTGGAAAATACAATTTCAGTGTTGGAATGTTAGATACATGTGGGATGTAGAAAACGACAGAGGTGGAAAGTAACGAAATACATTTACTCAAAATACTGTATTGCATAGTTTTTTTGTGTGTATTTTGGATTTTTTCGGTATTTAAAATTTTACTTGATTACATTTTGAGTGAAGTATTGTACTTTGTTACATTACAAATCCAATCAGTTACTTGAGTAAAAAAAAGAAAAGAGGAAAAAAGTGAATCGGTGGAACTTCTAAGGTGACAATGATCAGCATGTCCTGCAATAGGGCATGAAGCGGTCCACGATGCTCAACTAAATAAACAAAAGATAGCCTACTTTATGAATCGTTGTGCAGGTGGACTATAGGCCTACCATTTTGTGCTTTAGCAAGGGAGAGTGAGAGTGACCTTAGATAGTCTTTATCTGCCTATTTATATACAAAAAGGCAAACTTTACCCATCTTGATGTGGGTCTGGCTCGTCAGGCTAACATTTTTAATGAACTACAGTACTTTTTACTTTTACTTGAGTATATTTTCAGATGGGTATTTTAACTTGTACTTGAGTAATATTTCAGCAAAGTATTGGTACTTTTACTTGAGTACAATATTATAGTACTTTTTCCACCTCTGGAAAACGAGTTCATAACTTACATCGCTGAATGTAGGAAATTCAGCAGATAGATCCATGCATTCAAATGCCAGACGGAGCTGTAGTATTTCCATAGAGCATTTCGCATATTGTCCGTAGCGGCCATCCGTATTTCAATATGGCGCACGTAAATGCAGGGTCGGGTCTGAGCTATGAATATTTAAATGATGATTTCTGAGCCAATAGGAATGCTTCAAATTGGTGGTAGTGGTAATTAAACCTGAACGAGGCCACATTTATGAATGGGAAATGTTGATTATGGTAACAAACCATTGGAAATCTTACACAATGCCCCTTTAACCTGACATAGCCTAGGCTAGCCTACTGTACGGAGCCCAGTGTTAACTTTTCTTTACGTCTCAGAACGTTGTGTGAGAATTCAGGGGAGACTTATATTTGGCTGCTCCAGGGCCGATGTACTTGGATTGACTCCCTCTGTCCTTCACAACAGCAGCAGGTTAATAACTTGCACAATGGTTTGGATCAGAGGATTTATTTTGTGATCTTTATAACAATATAGCCTACATTCACATCGCTCAGGTCCCTGTAACATGCTTCTCTCACCCACTCCAATCTCACACACACACACACACACACCCTCGCTCCCTCTCTACCCCTCCCACTACGCAAACGGAACCTGCGGCTTGAAGGGCATACTCATAAATTATTGGGAGGGAACGCAAACGTTATTGCAAGGGAACGCAAAAGTATTGAGAGAGAACGCAAAAAGCATTGCGAGGGAACGCAAACGTGCATTTAAAAAATATTCACCCACCTGACCCTTCCCAGGCTCCGTACTATATGGATGCTGTTGTTAAAATTGCATACATGTGTTTGTGTTTGTGAGAGAGAGTGAAATAGAGAGAGACAGTCTTTTACAATAAAATTATATTTAAATTCATAAACTCAGATGAATCTATGGGTTTTTGGCATGTTTCTTCTTGTAAATGGTGGTTTTCTGAAAACAGTGTGTACATACTATGCATTTAGTACAATATATGTGGTGTGGTGTGGCGTGGCGTGGCATGGTGTGTGTGTGTGTGTGTGTGTGTTGTTTAACAGCATCCTCTCTTGTGCACACTCAGGTCAGCATTGCACTCAGGACAGGAGTGATGGGCATCTTTGCATTTGTCTGAAAAGAGTGGAATCAGGCAGCATCCACAAACAATCCTGCAACAGGGACAACAAAAGCACCTGTGTTAGAATATACTGCAGAGAGAGCAGTTAACCCTAAACAAACCCCTAACCCTAAACCTTTCTAAACGCATGTGTGTTACAAAATAGGGACCAGTTAACCCTAAACAAACCCTAAACCTATCCAAAAGCATGTGTGTTAGAAAATAGGGACCAGTTAACAAACTCTAACCCTAAACCTACCCAAAAGCAGGTGTGTCAAAATAATGTGTTCATTTTAAAGGAGACAGAATCAAAACCATTTTTTTCTTGGTTTTCATAAATTATGAGAGGTTGTTCACAAACAAAGAGCTATCATAAACATGAAGCATGGTTGTGCCCTCCTTCATATGAAAATCTTGAACTTAGAAATAGACACTAAAAAAAGGATGAGTTAGAAAAGAGCCTGCTTGTGATGTCAGACATCGCAAAGCCATTGAAGTTCAATTGTGGTTGCCAAAGAGGGCACCATTTGGTCAAACAGACCATTTCAATACCTAGCCTAAATATATGGTTTTAATTAGGCTTGTAAAATTGCATTTGAGTTCATTTTTTTTTATCAAAGTTGAATATATACTATTTTATTGCGTAATACTCAATTTGTTCATTCTATGTCCTCTTTAATGAATAACATAGAGAGTGCTGTGTTATGAAATGAACGCAGAATAATTGCATTTCGTAGTGTGTGAGTGTGTGTGTGTGTGTGTGTGTGTGTGTGTGTGTGTGTGTGTGTGTGTGTGTGTGTGTGTGTGTGTGTGTGTGCTTACCCAAAACAGAACATTAGGGTGCACATACTCCAAGCACAACAGCCTGTCTTGTAGTGGACGTTAGTCTCCACACGCTGTCTGCAGTTGTTGCAGGTGGTGATAACAGGACTGCTCCCCAGTTCACCTTTAGCGATCACCACATTATCTGGAACACCTGCAAAGCAATATGAATAACACCAATAACACTCTTAAACAATATCAACAATATTATAACACCATAACATCTGTACAAAAAAATCCACACACTCTACACAACACTATAAAACACTAGTACAAAACAACTTAAACTCTACACCAAACACCAAAAGACTTTGTCTCAAAATAACAGTGCCTTTCAAAACAAATGGTCTATGTTAAAATAACACAGTCTCTAAAATAATATGTTAACTGTCAAAACAACGCTGATAGTATTTAAAAACAACATTAACTCTAAAGGTTAGTTTTATCTCTTTTTTTGTAATTCAATTTTTATTGACTTTTCAACACAATACAAAGTACACAGTACAGAGCATTTTGAAAGGTTAGTTTTATCTCTAACATTATTCTATCAACATACATCTGCATAGTCTGACAATGGCCGGATTTCCCAGATTCGTTAAGAAGCTCTTAAGTGCTAAGAACTTCTTAGGAGCGTTCTTAGAACGTTCTTAGAGCGCTCCTAAGAAGTTCTTAGCACTTAAGAGCTTCTTAACGAATCTGGGAAACCCGGCCATTATACAGTTTTTGCCTATTGCTTACACACGTTTTGCAGAATTTGGCTCATTATTTCAAAACTCTACACACAGCTATATAACACATAGCACTTGGGGATAAACAACTCACATCTATGCCAAAATGAAACACTACAATCAAAACATAACACTCCTTTCTAAAAACTAAATTCTTGCAACAAAACTATACACACAAGCACCATTTGAATTACCCTTATATCACCAGTAACACACTGATGCACTCTATAGAAAACACTGACGTCTGTGTTTCTATTTTTGTATTTTATTTGGTCATTTTCTCAGACCTCATCTTCTGTAAAAACTCAAAAGTAGATTTTCTGCAGTAATCAAAACAAGAGATTTTACAAAAAACAAACATTCTTACAGATATAAAGAGAAATAGAAAAGTCAAATATAGCAACAAAACAAAAGTAAAAAAAATTACTTGATCATTTGCTATTGAAAAAAACAACAAAATATATATTGGTTTTGTGTGTGTGTGTGTGTATGTGTGTGTCTGTGACTGTGTATGTCTGTGTGTGTGCACATGTGCGTGTGAGTGTGTGTGTGTGTGTGTGTGTGTGTGTGTGTGTATGCATGTGAGTGTGTATGTGGTGTGTATGTGGTGGGGGCTGGGGGGGTGCAATATCATACACACATACAATGGGGGGGATTGATCCCCAATGTCTCCACATGCCTCTTGCCACATTGCCTGCATCAGAGGTATGCGGGCGTGTGGTTGGCGATCATTTACTTTCCACCACCATGCAGAACTATTTCCTCAATTGCATTTAGGGGCTGTAAGGGGGCAGGTATACAACTTTTGATATATGAATTGTCTCCATGCTTGCAAAGTTCTCAAAATGGCTTACTGGAGGCCTATTTGTAGTGTTAAGGTTCAGACCGATTGGTGCTCTGTTTTCTGTGCACGTGTTTTCAGGTGTATAAGTAAGTGCCTACAATTGCCAGATGAGTTTTACATTTTGAACAAAGTGTTTTCCCAGTGATACCAGGGGATTTTGTTTTTGCACAAAGTGTCTTATGTAAGAAAACGTGTGTAGTGTTTCGCAAAAAGTGTTTTGCAGAATTGCAAACAATGTGCAAAGCAGAGAATGTGTTTAAGCTATGGTTACACTGTGTGTAAAGTATAATACAAGAGTTTGAGGTATTGAGGCTTTGGTGTAAGCATTTGATTTTAGTGTGTAAGCAATAGGCAAAAACTGTAATATATTTGCCTCGGGTGTACTGTGGAGTGGGTAAGACTGTTTTTAGTGGCAGCATACATATACCATTAGCTTGCGCTAGCCTAAGCACCAGCTTACTCTGCAACTAGAAGGACTGAAATGAAATGAGTTGAAAACATTCTCCACTGGTTACAGTTTTTTTCAATCGCTAACAAGCGTTTGTCCATTCATTTGACACATTTTCAAAACTCTAAACACAGACTCTCACCTACAAAACACAATTGGCCAAATGGCTCATTTTCCTCTCAAAAGCACATCCCATGTTCTTACACCACATTTTGTTACATATACACTAACTCGTCATTTCTCTGCACACACTAACTTTACCAAAACACTGGAAACCTGTCTCAAAATGAAGCTATTTTGTCAAAGAATGAAACTTGTTTTCACTTCACAAGATACATGCAGTCAATCAGAGTACACTAGGTTTCAAAATACTGGCTACTGTTGACATTACAAAAACGGCATAGACTTTTATGTTTCAGTTTTACAGGTATTTGCATGCAAAACATGCAATCCAGCATTTTTACACTACATTTCTTGGTTGGGAACTGTATGTCCAGATGTAATGTTCACATTCCAATGCATTCCAGTAAAAAGCAAATCTTTTTTTTTTTTTTACTGTTCACTAGGCCTACAGGAGGTGCAGTATACTGTTTACAGTAGACTATGATAGAACAGAAAAAGTTTTACAGCATTGCCGTGAACAAAATATCCATGAAGCACAAGAGCATCCTGAACAAAAAGCAACAGCAAAAAGCCCAGATAAAAAGGGGGTGAACAAAAAAAGCACAATATTACTGTGTCTAATCTCTGCACCTGCTCCTCTCAGTGCTCCTGCACCTCTCACTGGGCCTGCTCTTCTCCCTGGGCCCCTTACTCTTACTCTTCCTCGTCCAGACATTACAGTATTTGTCTTTTTCTGTTTCTGCTTCCAAAAACATCACCTCCTCTTTTTACTGTGTAAGTGTCAATGTAAATAGAGAGCAGTAACCCCTGCCACTGAATCTAAGATAGACTGGAATCAGCTGTGGATGGACCAATTTACCCAACATAAATCATCTGTCTGTCAATTATTCGATTGTTTGCTTATTATCAGCTGAGATATATTGCTTTTGAATTGATAACATTGCAGAAGCAGAGGTTTTTATACTGTATCTAAGGTTTGGAATATTGTTTTAACTATTGTGGGATGTTGTGTGTTAACATTCGAAAATAATACAAAAACGATCCATTATTTTGTTGGGAGGTATAGTTTGTCTGTTAAGAAAATGTAAGCATTGTGAAAATGTATTCACTGACTGCATACTGTGTGAAAACAACATGAAATGTGTGAATGGTATGGCCACAAAAGACCGATGCTGTGCTAACTGTGTTTAGAGTTTTGAAAATGTGTCAACTGAATGGACAAACGCTTGTTAGCGATTGAAAAAAACTGTAATATATCACACTGGCTAACTGGGAAATGAAATGTGCTGAAAACATTCTCCACTGGTTAATATATCACGCTGGCAAACTGGGAAATGTGCTGAAAACATTCTCCACTGGTAAATATATCACGCTGGCTAACTGGGAAATGTGCTGAAAACAGTCTTCACTGGTAATTATATCACGCTGGCTAACTGGGAAATGTGCTGAAAACAGTCTTCACTGGTAAATATATCACGCTGGCTAGCTGGGAAATGTGCTGAAAACAGTCTTCACTGGTAATTATATCACGCTGGCTAGCGGGGAAATGTGCTGAAAACATTCTCCACTGGTAATTATATCACGCTGGCTAGCGGGGAAATGTGCTGAAAACATTCTTCACTGGTAAATATATCACGCTGGCTAACTGGGAAATGTGCTGAAAACAGTCTTCACTGGTAAATATATCACACTGGCTAACTGGGAAACTTGCTGAAAACATTCTTCACTGGTAATTATCACACTGGCTAACTGGGAAATGTGCTGAAAACATTCTCCACTGGTAATTATATCACGCTGGCTAGCGGGGAAATGTGCTGAAAACAGTGGTAAATATATCACGCTGGCTAGCGGGGAAATGTGCTGAAAACATTCTCCACTGGTAAATATATCACGCTGGCTAACTGGGAAATGTGCTGAAAACAGTCTTCACTGGTAAATATATCACGCTGGCTAGCTGGGATATGAGGCCCTATATCCAAATTCCGAACTACCCCTTTAACATTGTCACACCTTGATCGCTAGACATGCCAATTCTAGCACTTCCTTAACCTTGTCACACTCCACCTTGATTGCTAGACATGCCAATTCTAGCACTTACTTAACCTTGTCACACTCCACCTTGATTGCTAGACATGCCAATTCTAGCACTTCCTTAACCTTGTCACACTCCACCTCGATTGCTAGACATGCCAATTGCACACAGTGCACCTTGACTGTTTCCCCTTTGTGTAAATCACTTCAGTTAAAAAAAAAAACATCAGCTAAGCATAAGGTAATGGTATGTGACGTATTAGTTAGACATGCACTGTCCACTATGTCATCATCACTAACGCTATGGATGAGAGATGCTGTCCACTATGTGATCATCACTAACGCTATCGATGACAGACTCACCACCAGTCGGAGTGTTGGTCTGGATGACCACAGGGGGCTGAGATACCATCACAGGGGGCTGGGCTACCATCACAGGGGGCTGGGCTACCATGACAGGGGGCTGGGATACCATCACAGGGGGCTGGGCCACCATCACAGGGGGCTGGGCTACCATGACAGGGGGCTGGGCCACCATCACAGGGGGCTGGGCTACCACTGCTGGTTGAGTCATCATGATGCCAGCATGCTGGGCCACCATAACGCCAGGAGTTGCCTGAAACATGTCTGCTGCTCTGTGTGTGTGGGTTAGTGAATGGGTCTTTCACCTGTAAGAGAGAGACAGTGTGTGAAATATGTATCTTGGTTTACGGTGATGTAGACGTGTGTGTTCTCTCTCTCTCTCTATCTCTCTCTCTCACTCTCTCTGCGTGTGTGTGTGTGTACTTCTCATGTAAGAGAAATACATACCAGACATGCCATTCTGTCGGACAAGATGAAGTCTAGATTGCATTTCAACACCAGACAACACCAGACATGCTATTATGACCAGGTTGATGAAGATTATATCGCATTTCAACACCAGAAGTGCTACACTAATTAGCTTGTCAAAGATTAGATGACATTTCAACGCCAGACACACGAGAGGGGGTAACCTGTGAAAAGGAAGTGTTTTCTGTTTCCTGTCTGGCTTGCGACCATTTCTATTCTTGCTGCTAGAAATAATACTGATTGAATTGAATGTGCCTATTTACAAGTAACGTAAATAGACTCCATCACTTTTTAATCAAAATCATTATTCCCCTGTATCACTCTTGAAATATGCAAAAGCATAAATTAATACGCTAATATATTTAAACACTTGGTCTGTCATGTGATTTAAATTAAAACCCTGTATCGCTTTTGATATTTGTGAACACTATGCTGTCATGTGATTTAAATGAAAAACCCTGCATTACTCTTGATATATGTGAATACTAGATCTGTCATGTGATTTAAATTAAAACCCTGTATAACTCTTGATATATGTGAATACTACAGGGCTGTCATGTGATTTAAATTAAAACCCTGCATCACTCTTGATATATGTGAAGACTATAGTGCTGTCATGTGATTTAAATTAGCACCCTGCATCACTCTTGATATATGTGAACACTAGATCTGTCTTGTGATTTAAATTAAAACTCTGTATCACTCTTGGTATATGTGAAGACTAGTGCTGTCATGTCTCATTCAGTCACTGTGACTAGATCTGCACTGGGTCAAAGGTCATCACTTTGAACCACATTAATTAATTTCCTTGCATAATACCCTCTTAAACCCTAATATGTAAATACTAGGGCTGTCATGTGATAGAAAAAAAATAATTAATGACATGTTCCGTGATTAATTAATCTAAATGGATTAATCCCATGCATCATATTTTGCCATGAACACATTTTTAAAATGTTTCAATTCAAATTAATTTTGCCAGATTTGTAAATCAGTGAAAAGCTCATCCAACATTATAGACTTTAACCTGTTAATGCAGAAGGAGATTTTTAGACTTTAACGTTTGACGTCTCATATTGCCTGTTGGAAACAGGCATTAGCAGTGCCTGGTGTTCAGCATGGCTAATGTGAATGTATGTAACACCAAAGTAATGCCTTCCATTTAGAAGGGCAGTTAGTCGGTTAGTTAGTTGGTCAGTCATAGGTAGATTCTAACAAATTAGGAAATCAGTTAGTTGGCAATGGGAAATTGCTTTTGAGATCAAAACCAGTTGATGTTGGTTTTGGAATAAAGAAACATAAACTAAAGAATACACTAAATTAAATGAACTAGGAAAAAGTAAAATAAGATTAAAAAAAGATAAAACGATAAAACGATAAAAAGATAAAGACAATTGAGTTATAAAGAGCCAAACGTGTATCATGACTAGGACCAATATGTGGCTTTAGCCAGAGCTACAGTACTTGTGCAGGATTACATTAGATAAGACATTTTAAAATAAGAGGCTGTCTATTAAATACTAGGCAAGTCTCCTTATACTGAAAACATTTATACCAACATCAATTTTAATATGAGATTAGGAACACTTTGTTAGATATAAAGTATAATACAATAAAAACAAACTGGCGTACAGGCTTTGATTGTGGTACTTACCTTCTGCACGAAGTAGGTGAAGTGACAGTCTTGCTTCAGCAGGAAGCTTTATAGAGCTCAAACTCACTTATCCAGTAACATATCATTTATCTGGTAAAGCAGACAGAACACACCGACACACACACACCGACACACACACACACACACACAACACACACACACACACACACACACACACACACACACACACACACACACACACACACACACACACACACACACACACACCAGACGAGATGAGAGTGAGATAGCTAGAGGAGAGGGAGATCATATTCCACGAGGATCATTTTCATTTCCTTGCACCTGCAAAACAAAGGGGCATGTGGAAGGTGTGAACTAAATGATGGTTTGTCATTTATGGAATGTTTTCCTCTTCAGGTGCACATGGCATGATGTTGGGAGTCAGGTGTCTTCAGGTGCAAATGGCTTAATATTGGGAATCAGGTGTCACACACCATTTGGAATATTTCTCCCACTGCTACTCATGCCCTGACAAAGAAACTCTAAGTCCTCAGATAAGACTGACCAACACACCGAGTAGTCTCATGCTCAGAGAAGACTGTGATTGGACCAGCTGAGTAGAGAAGACTGTGGAGGCACCAGCTGAGTAGAGAAGAATGTGATGGGACCAGCTGAGTAGAGAAGACTGTGGAGGCACCAGCTGAGTAGTGAAGACTGTGGTGGGACCAGCTGAGTGGAGAAGGAAGAGAAGACTGTGATGGGACCAGCTGAGTAGAGAAGACTGTGGAGGCACCAGCTGAGTAGAGAAGAATGTGATGGGACCAGCTGAGTAGAAAAGACTGTGATGGGACCAGCTGAGTAGAGAAGAATGTGATGGGACCAGCTGAGTAGAGAAGACTGTGGAGGCACCAGCTGAGTGGAGAAGGGAGAGAAGACTGTGATGGGACCAGCTGAGTAGTGAAGACTGTGATGGCACCAGCTGAGTAGTGAAGACTGTGGTGGGACCAGCTGAGCAGAGAAGACTGTGGGACCAGCTGAGTAGAGAAGAATGTGATGGGACCAGCTGAGTAGAGAAGACTGTGGAGGCACCAGCTGAGTGGAGAAGGAAGAGAAGACTGTGATGGGACCAGCTGAGTAGTGAAGACTGTGATGGCACCAGCTGAGTAGTGAAGACTGTGGTGGGACCAGCTGAGTAGAGAAGACTGTGGGACCAGCTGAGTAGTGAAGACTGGTGGGACCAGCTGAGTAGAGAAGACTGTGATGAGACCAGCTGAGTAGTGAAGACAGTGGTGGGACCAGCTGAGTAGTGAAGGAAGAGAAGATTGTGGTGGGACCAGCTGAGTAGAGAAGGCTGTGATGAGACCAGCTGAGTAGTGAAGGCTGTGGTGGCACCAGCTGAGTAGTGAAGACTGTGGTGGGACCAGCTGAGTAGAGAAGACTGTGATGGGACCAGCTGAGTAAAGAAGACTGTGATGGGACCAGCTGAGTGGAGAAGACTGTGATGGGACCAGCTGAGTAGAGAAGACTGATGGGACCAGCTGAGTAGTGAAGACTGTGGTGGGACCAGCTGAGTAGTGAAGGGAGAGAGCATGAGTCTCTACTTGGGGGCAGGAACCAGGGTCGGTTGACTCTACTGTGATTGGCTGAGCGAGATTTGATTGACAGCCCTCCTCTCAGTTATGGAAGTTTGCTGAATTTTACAGTCAATGGCTGAAACATAGAAAACAGTGGCATCTCAGCAGAGGTTCCTTCAGGTAAGAAACCGTTGGTTGAATTTGGGCATTTGTGATGAACCAGCTGAGAAGTGAAGGGAGACAAGACTGTGGTGGCACCAGCTGAATACCAATACAAATACAGTCTACATGAACTCCCTGTTTAAAAAATGTGTCAATATATTGAATCAGGTTGGGTTGTGTTGGGTTTCAGACTCTGATAGAGTGCATGATGTTGGATGGCAGAGGGGTTCAGACTGTATCAGCTTGGATGGTGTTGTGGTTCAGCCTCTGGTAAAGTGCATCAGGTGGGGGTTCAGGCTCTGGTAGACTGCATCAGGTTGGGGTTCAGGCTCTGGTAACTGCATCAGGTTGGATACTGTTGGGGTTCAGGCTCTGGTAGACTGCATCACGTTGGGGTTTCAGGCTCTGGTAAAGTGCATCAGTTTGGATACTGTTGGGGTCCAGGCTCTGGTAAAGTGTGTCAGGTTGGAGTTCAGGCTCTGGTAAAGTGCATCAGATGGGGGTTCAGGCACTGGTAGACTGTATCAAGATGTATGGTGTTGGGGTTCAGGCTCTGGTAAAGTGAATCTGTTTGGATGCTGTTGGGGTTCAGGCTTTGGTACAGAACATCAGGTTGGGGTTCAGGCTCTGGTATCTGCATCAGGTTGGATGCTGTTGGGGTTCAGGCTCTGGTAGACTGCATCAGGTTGGGTGGTGTTGGGGTTCAGGCTCTTGTAGACTGTATCAGGTTGGGTGGTGTTGGGGTTCAGGCTCTGGTAGACTGCATCAGGTTGGGGTTTCAGGCTCTGGTAAAGTGCATCAGTTTGGATACTGTTGGAGTCCAGGCTCTGGTAAAGTGCTTCAGATTGGGGTTTCAGGCTCTGGTAAAGTGCATCAGTTTGGATACTGTTGGGGTCCAGGCTCTGGTAAAGTGCGTCAGGTTGGGGTTCAGGCTCTGGGGCCGGTTGCACAGAGCACCTCAAGTTAAGGTTTTCCCTTAAAATCTGACTTAAGGCCCCCTTAAGATAAGATCAGTTGCACAAACACCCTTAAGTATTTTCCTTAACATTTTCCCCTAAGTATTTAAGGTTTTCTACTTATCTTTTAAGAAATCCCTTAAACCGTTGCACAAACAACCTTAGCAGCCTAAGTAAGGGGAAAAACCTAAGGGACCTCTGACCCTACCTTAAGCATATTATTATCTGACTTAATGCTGATAATTTAAGTTAACTAACCACTTTTCGCAACTGAAAATAAAACTTTAGCTAATATCATTACTCTTCTATCAAATAGGCCGACCAGAATGTAGCTAGTTATGTAGCCTAGTTTATTTAGGCCTAGCGATGGTAACATAGGCTACTCAATTCGCCCTAATTGAAGCTTACGATGGGCTTTAGTTCGGTGCCCCAGTCAAAAAGATGTTTGTTTTGGTGCAGATGACAGCAAAAATCATAGTGCACACACAGCACAGGATAACTAGCTAGCTAGTAGCACTGTTCAGTTCATGTCTATA
>NC_084994.1:2079755-2134755 GCF_963854185.1 Sardina pilchardus
CATATGCCGGTGACCTGGGTTTGGGTCCCGCCCCCTGTTCCTTTCTGGATCCCACCCCTACTCTCTCTCCCATTCACTTCCTGACACTCTCTACTGTCTCTAGCCTGATTGCCATCGACTTGAAAGTCTCTGCGAGACTTTAGTCTGACCAAGAGCCTGTGCTAAACGGTTCTCCAAGTGCTTGGTTGACCCGCCTCCTTTAAGTGCCTCGATTTGCTGCTGGTCGATGTCAGAAAGGGGTTTGCCGATTTTAAACCAATAACAACACTCTTTCCTCTGCCTTGAACACGCCTCTACCCAGAGCCGTTGGAGCTGCTCAAAGTTGATTGGTTCTCGACCAAAAGGGGCAGTTCTGTAGTTTTGCGGAATTCAGAAATCCTGCCCGATGAGCAGTTGGCCAGACCAGCAACAGCAACGCCGAAGGTGTTAGGCTACGTCACTGGGAGGGCGTGCCAGGCTATACTGTCTCTGTCATTAAAGGCATAAACAGCCCCCAACCATTTTTTTTTTTTAAATCAACTATACATTTTAAATATCTGTACATGCATTTTAAAAGTGGCTGATATAATAACAGTGTTTGTAACAAACCTGGAATGCTCTGTTGAGGTGTTGTAGACAACTGTGCAATTGTGCTGCATGTAACGTGGGGGTCCTTCAGAGTACCATGTTGATACCAGTGAATGGAAGCTCCTGGGTGCTCTGAGTCGGGATTGAAACTGATTACTTTGGGGATGGTGGAGTCCTTGTACACACCGTGCATCGAATTCAAGGCCTCCCGGACATCTGGTCTCCTGTACCAGGGAACTTCCTCTGTTGGGCCATGATCAAGTGTGCTGACTGTGGAACCACTCTTGAAGTTCTCGGCTGCCTGTGAGATTTTGTTCAGGTACGGTTCTTCGTCCATCAGCGAAGTGAAGTTGAACACCAGGGCATCAGGCACGTCGGGACACATCAGGAAACAGTCCAGCTCAGGGCCACAAGGCTTAATCTCAGACTTCAGTTTGTTGATGTTCATCGAGACAAAGTTGATCTCTGTCTCCTTCTCATCCAGCCATTTCTTCATGTCTTTCCCATTGAAGCCAGATGCATCCTGGGACTTGAGCAGATCTCTCAGAGCCATTTGCTCCCTCTGACCTCCTCTGATGGCAGGGATCAGTTCTGCCATGTTCTGCAGGAACTGAGCTTTGAAATCTCTCAGTCTGCTTTGGAACTTCTGTAGTTTGGTGATGATCTCTTCAGTCTTGATCTCTCTGCTCCTCTTTAACAGGTCGTTGGTTCTTATCTCAGCCTGGTGGAAATCATCCATCACCTTCTCTACTGCTGACACCAGTAAGTCTGAGATCATTGTCCTTAGCTTGGACTCAGTATTGTTAAGCTTGCTCAGTGGATACAGCCAGACCTGCACAGGCACGGCCTTCTCCCCGTTCTCCCCCAGCAGACTGGGCAGATTTTTGCACACCTTCACAGCCTCCTCAAAGGTAGAGGGAACATTTTCCAGCCGGAAGTCACCATAGAACCGGCCATTGAAGTTCTTCACCTTGTCTTTGTCTTCATCGTCCATGGCCAGGCTTCCATCTCCACTGATCTGAATGGATGGGATCTTTTTGATCATCCCGGTGAGGTTTCCCACAATGTCCCGCTTGCTTGAAGCATCACTAGCTGTTTCTTGGAATTCCATGAATGCATCGGCCCCGTAGAGAACTCCAATCACAACATGTGTAGCGTCTGTCTTGTCAAAGCTTTCAGGACTTGGAGCTCCAAGTTCACAAATCATGAGCTCTTTAAAGTCGGTGGTTATTTGATATTTCAGAGTGACTCTGCACTGAAGAGCGGAGGAGGTTTTCTTGTCAAGATACTTGGCAGATCCTCCGGCCGTTATCAATCCGGAGAGGAAGCTGAGCTTCACAGAGGCACTCATGCCCAGCAGATTGGTCTTCTCACTGAGGGACTCTGAGGTCTCCACCTGGAATTCTGTGCGAGGCTGTGGACTGACTTGTGTTTTGCTCTTCATGTCATCGGCGCTCCAGAGGCTGATTCCTGAAATAAGAGAACGGACATCAGTTGCATTACCAACACTGGCACTGATACAGCAACTGGCATGGCCATGGCACTATTATAGTAACTAGCACTGATACAGTAACTGGTGCTGATACAGTAACTGGCATGGCCTTGGCACTGATACAGTAACTGGCATGGCCATGGCACTACTGCAATAACTGGCATGGCCAAGATTAGCATCGGAAGATCTACGTTTCCTTTGTGGTTGATAAGATATTAAAAGCTCAGAGACAGTGTGGTCATATTCCACTATGGCAATCGCCATTACACGCTGAAGAAGGGCTCTGTCCAAAACGTTCTTAGGCGAATAAAGTAAGGAAAATCTGAAGAGTGCTGTCCTTTGCTTCTTTCTTTCATTTATGTTTTATGTGGGATTCAGCACCCAGTTTAAAGACTTTGATTTATTAGAAGGTGAAAGTGTGAGCGCATCTTCCACACTTCATATATTCCACTATTAAAATCCTAAAATCTGTTTAAAAACAAAGTATAACAGGACTACAGGACCACTGTTCCATCCTGTTATTACTAAAGGGCTTGCAAGGCTATCCTGCAATTCACCACCAGGGGGTGCTTATGAGAAGCAACAGGACGAAGGATCAACATGATAAGTGAGACAGAGGCTCTGTCGGAAAATGCTGCTTTCTAAGATATTTAACTAGGGAGCATGGCAGCAAGTGCGGTTCAAAACCCCAAAAAAACTATTTTTGCTGTCTTCTAATATATCTCAGATTTCCTGAATAACGGTCAATTTTGAAGGCAGCTTGGATATACACTTCAAGCTGCCTTCCACCCATAATCCTTTGCGGCAACGTCTGAAACAGCTGTGAAAACAAAACAAACATGGCTGCCGATATCAGTAAATGACTGCTGAATCTGTTGAAATGTCATTTGTGTGACATTATTTAGCTTGGATTTGTACAATTAGATTAGAAATAAACTATTTACTATCTGATTATACCATTGTTGTACCCACTACTAACGTTTAGTCTGATATATTTGCAGCCAGAGAAACGAATTTATGCCATTAGCCTTCTAGCTTCCGTAAGCTAATTTAATTTAACGTCAGGCTTTTACTAACGTCATACTGTAGTGTTAACCACATCGTGCGTGCAGAGAGAGTAAAGCATCGCCATAGGTCAGTCTCGGTCAGACTATGTCCCCTGAGCCTGCACAGAAAGACAAACAGCCCAACAGGAAAACAGTTAAAATGTGTTCCATTGGACTCTACTTACTTCTATGTGATAGCTCTGTCCATATCTTTCACTGTCTTTGGTTCACACTGTAAATGCTAAACTGGATGTATGTATGTTATTTCCTGTAGTAGAAGGATATACATACTAGGCAGCCAAATCTGGATTTGAGAACAGGACTATAAGGCCTGTGGTGAGAGCAGGACTATAAGGTGAGAGCAGGACTATAAGGGGTGAGAGCAGGACTATAAGGTGAGAACAGGACTATAAGGGGTGAGAGCAGGACTATAAGGTGAGAACAGGACTATAAGGGGTGAGAGCAGGACTATAAGGTGAAAGCAGGATTATAAGGTGAGATCAGGACTATAAGGGGTGAGAGCAGGACTATAAGGTGAGAGCAGGACTATAAGGGGTGAGAGCAGGACTATAAGGTGAGAACAGGACTATAAGGTGAGAGCAGGACTATAAGGTGAGAGCAGGACTATAAGGGGTGAGAGCAGGACTATAAGGTGAGAGCAGGACTATAAGGTGAGAGCAGGACTATAAGGGGTGAGAGCAGGACTATAAGGTGAGAGCAGGACTATAAGGGGTGAGAGCAGGACTATAAGGGGTGAGAGCAGGACTATAAGGTGAGAACAGGACTATGGGGTGAGAGCAGGACTATAAGGTGAGAGCAGGACTATAAGGGGTGAGAGCAGGACTATAAGGTGAGAGCAGGACTATAAGGGGTGAGAGCAGGACTATAAGGTGAGAGCAGGACTATAAGGGGTGAGAGCAGGACTATAAGGTGAGAGCAGGACTATAAGGGGTGAGAGCAGGACTATAAGGTGTGAGCAGGACTATAAGGGGTGAGAGCAGGACTATAAGGGCCGTGGTGAGTACCTGGTATGAGGCGGTCCCTGCGGGCATCGTAGAGTGCGCCAAGGTGCAGGGTTCTGCTAAGGGCACTGATTTTCAGTGTGGAGTCTTTTGGACCTGGAACAACACAGTTATTACAATTACATTTGCATATGTTATAAAACAAAAAGTATCTGTTTGTACATGTTTACCTTACAAACAACAGAAAAAATATTGATTTAAAATATTCACCAGGTATTCTCTCCATGTTAAGTCCTTTTGTGTACTCAAAATGGGGGTCCAATATCTATGTACAGGGGCCAGGGGGTATGCAGAATGAGATGAACTGTTCTAAAATATATCATAATATAATACATTTGCTGTATTTTTTTGTCAGTTATGATTTTAAAAAGTGCTGTATCAACATTTTATCAAAAATGATAATGCTACTGAGAAACTCTGTCTCATTTTTTTTTGACAGAGTGCTGTTGGTACAATCCCTCTATTTTATATTGCAGTTATGATCATATTTTGATGCAAAATATGCATATTTAATAATTGTTAAGGTTGTGTTTAACAGACACTTTTATCCAAAATTATTGGGAGTAACATTCAAGAAAATAAGTCTCTTCATGATGAAGCAATATTGCCTTTTGGTCACTATCAGAAAATAAGTCCCTTCATGATGAAGCAATATTGCCTTTTGGCCACTATCAGAAAATAAGTCCCTTCATGATGAAGCAATATTGCCTTTTGGTCACTATCAGACAATAAGGGATAATGCAGTGCCCTGCGGTCACTATCAGACAATAAGGGATAATGCAGTGGCCTGCGATTACTATCAGACAATAAGGGATAATGCAGTGCCCTGCGGTCACTATCAGACAATAAGGGATAATGCAGTGGCCTGCGATTACTATCAGACAATAAGGGATAATGCAGTGCCCTGCGGTCACTATCAGACAATAAGTCCTGACAGGACAAACAGAACCCCAAAGTTGAAGACTATTGTGTCGTCCAGAAGGAAATACATTATCCCACTTATTGCTTCGTCCTGGAGAGACTTATTATATGCTCCTAAGCTGTTCTAAAATCAGCGCAAACGACTGCCTCTCGGGGCTTATTGCTTAATTTCGCTCTTCCTTATCAGCAAATATTCTTAACTCAAAACTCAACTATCTTGCACTTAAAAGCAGACACCAAAGTATTGCATCTATACACAAACATCCAATTAGGTTGGTAGTCGGTGTCAGAGTTATCATTTTAGATGAACTTACCTGTGAACGTTTGCAGTGATCTTGGTCAAGTGCTGTGCAGTATGTGATGGCTGTGTAAAGTTGGCCCCTGGTGATGCTCTGAGGTAGTAGTCTCTCTCTGCTGGTCTACAGTGGTGTAGTCTCTCTCTCTCTCTGCAGTGGTGCCTTTTATTCAATTTGCCGTCGAGGATGACAGGAAATATGTAATTACGGAACCAGTCACCTGACTTTCTTCATGACATCAGTCCTGTTTCTTCAGAAATATGTATTCTGTTTCTGATTGGTGATATTGTGATGTGGCTCAGTGATGGCATTGTGTACATTGATGATGTTGTGGTGGCACTCAGTCATGGTATTGAGTACACACACAAAATATGGGCTCTCTGACTGAAAATAATTCTGGGACCCCAAAGCTGACAACATGAAACTAGCTGTCAAAGCTACGTGACTACACGCACAGACTCAGTGACAGTATGTACAAAATGAAAGCATTCATAGAACCACAGCCTTCCTGTTTGTTTGTGTGTGTGTGTCTACAGTATGTGTGTGTGTGTGTGTGTGTGTGTGTGTGTGTGTAAGGAACTGTATATCTTGTCACTATTCCTCCAACTGCTCTTGCTTGCAGCTACATGACTGCATGCAGAGACTGTGACCGCATGCACAAATTGAAATGCAAGAAAACATAGAACCACAGCCTTCCTGTCTGAGTGGAAATAGTTTGGCCTAGTCCACAGAAATCTTTCCACTCTGTTAAAACATGTACAGCGCACAATCTATCATCCTCACCACATTTCCATATAAATGAATTCTCATGATGGGTGCAAACAACCTGTAATTTATGACAACACAAGCATCTGAAGAAAACATCACCATCAATTTGACAACAACAAAACAACAAAACGTGCATAGCCTCCCTATCATCCTGGAGGTGGACTAAACCATTTTAATAAGTGCATAGCCTACCTGTAATCCTGCAGGTGGACTAAACCATTTTAAAAAGTGCATAGCCTACCTGTCATCCTGGAGGTGGACTAAACCATTTTAAAAGTGCCTAGCCTACCTGTAATCCTGCAGGTGGATGAACCATTTTAAAAAGTGCATAGCCTACCTGTCATCCTGGAGGTGGAATAAACCATTTTAAAAAGTGCATAGCCTACCTGTAATCCTGCAGGTGGATAAACCATTTTAAAAAGTGCATAGCCTACCTGTAATCCTGCATGTGGACTAAACCATTTTAAAAGTGCATAGCCTACCTGTAATCCTGCAGGTGGATGAACCATTTTAAAAAGTGCATAGCCTACCTGTCATCCTGGAGGTGGAATAAACCATTTTAAAAAGTGCATAGCCTACCTGTAATCCTGCAGGTGGATAAACCATTTTAAAAAGTGCATAGCCTACCTGTCATCCTGGAGGTGGAATAACCCATTTTAAAAAGTGCATAGCCTACCTGTAATCCTGCAGGTGGACTAAACCATTTCTGCTTGTGGGTGAAACTCCACTATGTTGTGCCTTCAATTAAAATTCAGTCAGTCAACCACGCTATTCAGCAAATACACTTTACAAACTGACTTTACATTTCGTCTTGCATTCTTTATGGCAATACTTTTGGAAATGACAATTTAAATATAAAATATACTCCAGATTTTTCAGACTTTTCATTTTATGTTGGGCTGTTGGGCAATACACAGACAAAACATATTGTCCATCAGGTCCATCAGGTCCATAAATATGTTTACCGTTTCTGAGAACTCAAAAGAGTCTCAACATGGTTGACTTCTTTAAAACGCATATATGAACCAAAAGCAAAAGTGTGTGTGTGTGTGTGTGTGTGTGTGTGTGTGTGTGTGCTAGCTGACCTACAGAGATCACACTGAAATATGTTGACCAGTCACACCACATCTCCAATGGTGTGATTGCAGGAGCAGATTTCATCTAAACATGTTACTGTGACTTCAACTTCTGAGTGATATGGGAGAGCTGACCTTTGACCTCAGTATTTCACTAGATGTGACTTCACCTTCTGAGTGATAAGGGAGAGCTGACCTTTGACCTCAGTATTTCACTAGATGTGACTTCACCTTCTGAGTGATATGGGAGAGCTGACCATTGACCTTAGTATTTCACTAGATGTGGGAACGTTTGGGACCCACTACTGTTTCAGATCACAGGGTCAGCAGACACGTGTGTCTGTGTGACTAGATATGCAAACGTCTTGAATATTTTCTCACAGGATCAGCAGACATGTGTGTGTGTGTGTGTTTGTGTGTGTGTTTGTGTGTGTGTGTGTGTGTGTGTGTGCGTGCGTGCGTGCGTGCGTGCGTGTGTGTGAGAGAGTAGATGTGCAAATGTCTTTAATATCCCCTGACACTGTCAGCAGAAGTGTGTTCATGACTAGTCAGCAGACTATGTGTGTGTGTGACTAGATGAGGGAACGTCATAAGTAGCTTCTAACTTGTTCAACATAAGTGTGTGTGTGTGTGTGTGTGTGTGTGTGTGTGTGTGTGTGTGTGTGTGTGTTCATGACTAAATTTGGGAACCTCTTTAGTAGATTCTCACAAGGCCAGCTGATCCATGGTCGTCGTTGAATGCTCTGTTCCTGGCTGCACTTTCAAAACCAGAGATGTGTCTGAGGCACTCGCCATTGCTCTGCTGACCAATCACAGATACGTGTATCCATTTCTGAGAAATTCCAAGCTAAACAGTGGCTGGTTTTCTCTGTTTGTCTTCTAGAAACGGAGATATAAGCCGCTTTAAGACAGACGTACATTTCCGCAATGTTCACAGACTTTTTACGGAGGGGGATTTTTTTTTTTTTTGTGCTGTCTGAATTCATATTTCCGTATATCTACCACCGGAACCTTTCCTGCTGCCGACCTATGTTGCCGCCACAGCTGCTATGTGAATGCAATCGCAGACAAAATCTCAAGGGGGCAGCGAACGTTCGGAGAGTGTAGACAGCGTACAGAATAATAGTAATAATACTAGACCTAGCTAGCTGGCATCCTATGGGGCGTAAGCGCTACTTTTGACATCAAATAACGTTACAGCTGAAGCGTTTTAAGCCTTTATATGAACATTTTCTATTGTCGGAGTGCATACTACATTGTAAAATTGGCGTCATAATCTTGTAACTGTTTTATCGGCAGAGTAATAAACTTTTTCCGAAATCAATGCTAACGTGGTAATGCGCATGCGTCCATAGAGAGTAAAGCGTCGCCATAGGTCAGACTCAGTCAGACTACGTGCCTTCGTCACATATATGACACCTGAGCCTGCGCAGGAGACCTATGACGGAAATAGTAGACCAAAAGAAAACGTTGAAATTTGCTTCCTCGGTCTCTGCTGACGTCTACGTGATAGCTCTGTCCATATCTTTTACTGTCTATGCAAAATCTCCACTTGTCTATGGTGATGATCAAGGGAAGTGTTAGCCTACGTGTATTTAAAGCAACAGTTCGATCTCTCTAACACGCTGTAGGTAATGCAGCAAGGCTAGCTCTTCCATAGCCTAGGCTACTCCCGGCCCGGGGTGATTCTCAAACTCTCTCCTCGATCCTCGATGCTCGTCCCACTGATCTATAACAAACACTGGATAGACTATCCCATTGTTGAGACTGCCACCTTGTGATGAACCCACAAAATTATGAAATGACCTTGTATTGACTTGACGTGCCTGATTTGACACAATTCATGCGGCAATATCAATCAAATGCCACGTTGTGATATAATGTCCAGATAAAATGTCCGGTTTGTGAGATTTCATGAGTTTTCAATCGTCATCTACTTCAGTTCTCTTCATGATAGACCTCCAAAAATCACACATAAGGTGAGTTAGAGTGTCTAGTTTTGTCATTTAAAAAAAAAGCTAAAAACGCAATATTGCACTTACTGAGTTAAGGAGCATGACATATATTTGGAAGTTTATATGGGCGGTGGTAGCCTAGTGGTTAAGGAGCAAGACTTAGTTCTAAGGAGTCTTATTAGTTCTCTGTCCATATTCACTGTGTGTAGTACAGTAAACTATGTGGGCGGTGGTAGCGTAGTGGTTAAGGAGCATGACTAAGTTCTAAGGAGTCTTGTTAGTTCTCTGTCCATATTCACTGTGTGTAGGTAGCGTAGTGGTTAAGGAGCATGACTTAGTTCTAAGGAGTCTTGTTGGTTCTCTTTCCATATTCATTGTGTGTAGTAAACTATGTGGGCGTAGGTAGCGTAGTGGTTAAGGAGCATGACTTAGTTCTAAAGAGTCTTGTTAGTTCTCTGTCCATATTCACTGTGTGTAGTAAGGTTTAAAGTTAGGGTTAAGTGTTTAGGGGATAAAAGATTATTTAAAGTGCACGGGCCTATCAGAAATCAAGACAATGTAGAAGGTGGAGGCTCCTACTAAATACATAAAAAGGACTTAAAGACTAGACATAAAAGAGTACAGGGCAGAAAGGAAGGCCTATAGAAAGGAGGAATGTTAAAATGAATCCATAATAAAATAAATAAATAAGTAAGTAGATACATATATACACACATATATAAGCCATATAAATATTTATTTATTGAAGGCCACCCAGGGGGTTTTAACAATAGGATTCCAGCATAAGTGCTAGCATAAAGTGCTAGTGCAAACAAGAATGAAGTGCCAAAAGAATTAAATAAGCAAAACCACACAATAAAAAATCCAAAAGGTAGAGCTGGAACCATTACTGTACAACCTTATTATTTAAAACCTGTCCTGAGAGGATAATAACCATACCAGGTTAAGAGAAAAAAACAATTTAAGACAATAAAAGACCATAGGAGAAGAAAGGAAATAAGACCTAAAAAGAAGTGAGACTAAAAAGAGGAGCAAAACACCAAACCCAAATAGACTTTATTAGTCAGGAACAGTTTGTTGTTAAAATCTTTACTTTTCATTAAGACCAAGAGGTGCCTTTGTAGCCAATTTATTGATCCAAATGTTCTCTGTTCTTTTCCTTTGTCTAGTAGACCAGCCCGGATTCTAAGACTCTAAGGAGTCTTGTTAGTTCTCTGTCCATATTCACTGTGTAGTTCTAAGGAGTCTTGTTAGTTCTCTGTCCATATTCACTGTGTAGTCCTAAGGAGTCTTGTTAGTTCTCTGTCCATATTCACTGTGTAGTTCTAAGGAGTCTTGTTAGTTCTCTGTCCATATTCACTGTGTAGTTCTAAGGAGTCTTGTTAGTTCTCTGTCCATATTCACTGTGTAGTTCTAAGGAGTCTTGTTAGTTCTCTGTCCATATTCACTGTGTGTAGTAAGCAAAGGCATGCACAGACGCAATAACTGCTCACATCAGATTGTCCAGCTAGATGAAGTCTTTATTTCATTTCATGTCAGCATTTATATACAGGGCCGCTGCTCCCATACGCAGAATATGCAGAGCATGACGGGCCCCACCTACCTGGCGGGGGCCCCCAAAATTAAGATCAATCAAATCAAAATTGACATCATTCCAGCACACCAGACTAAGACGAACTCTCGAGGTCCTCTACCAGCCATTTGTCGGCTTTCTTTAGAACCTCATAGAACACATGTTGGGCTCCGCCGCCTTTATTCTGCACGATGGTCAGCAGAGCATGGTTCTTTTCCGAGGAGGTAGGTTTGCTCTCCACCATCTCCCGCTCCTGGTTACTGAGAACCTCCCTGTGCTCGAGCTGAATCAGGATGGTGGAGAGGACAGTGGGAAGGCGAGTCTCCAGCGCCCCCTTGTGCTTGGAGAAAAAAGCCCGCCCTGGTTTGAGATCCTTTACAGGTGCAGACACTGAAAGAAAAACATTAACAGTGTGAATGGTTTGTGAAAGGTTTGTGTGCCTGAATTTCTTAAAATTAATTATTGTGCAACATCTTACCATCTCCTGAGTCAGCAGCAGGTGCGGCCCTGAGGACAATACACATTTTGTATTATGCAGTCCTAATAATTATGATAAAGACTTACTAGCAAATTGAGGCGAGACACTACAGGTGAATACAGTAAAATGGTTGACTTAGAGATATCTTCATGAAACTTTACCATTTGAATACTCACATAAATAGGAGAAAAAAATGTATTGGAAGTTTTCTGTAATTATATGTTTAAATATGCTAATGAGGCTATATCTAAGTAAATATGTGATAATTTGCATATGTTGATGTGAATAAACTGACCATTGGAAAAAGCCAGGTTGAAAATTATGTTTTTAATTGTGTTAATATATCTAATACAAAAACATTTACAAAGGGGATTATGAATATATTCTTTTGTTATCCAGTAAATCAGAAAATACTGCCAATTGGCTTATGGATTTTCACCCTATTTTTAGGCATATAAAGTCATATAAATCAGGCCAAGAATGATAAATCAAGAAAGCCCTCTGTAAAGACCTTCCAAATATAGTTAGTAATAAGACTGAAAAGTCAATTTGAGAAAACGGCCTTGAAACACAGCCAATGGGATACCGCTCTAAGCCTAGACTCGCCTTTGAACTTCCGTGATTGGTTGCTAATATAAAGGAAATGCCCATATTTGGATTGCATAGCGTCATTCAGGAGAAACAGGGCTTTCCAGCGGTGTCACGCGCAATTTGATTTGAATCACGGTCACGGTAGTACATGACACTTTAGAATGGGAAGTTTTGGTGAAATTAGGACAAATATATAGGCGCGAATAGACAAAATGTCATGAAATAAACACCTAAATGTGCAAATCGGACTTTGTTGTTGTTGTAGTAGGGTGGTGGAATACATGCTAAGGTAGCAAACTAGCGCAAAATCTCGAAATTGACCAATGCTCAAAATAACAATGTTTTCACCTGCCGTGTCTCACCTGAATTATAAATAAATATAGCCAATACTTTGGCAAAGTAGTTGTGCCTTCATGCTTTAGAATGTAACATATTCTTCATCTCTGTCTTGCAATCCATCAACATTTATGTTTCAATTAGAACTGACATTTTTGCAATTTCATGCACTGGTAATTCCCTGGAATTGCATTTCTAGTCAGAACTGACATGCGTATGTGTATGTGTGTTTATTACCTACTTCTCTAGTTTGTTTGCAAGGTTATTCTGGTTCATCTTCCTCAGGATGGTCAGAGTCATTCTCACTGCGCCTGCATCTCCATATGCTGCTTTCATCTTAGAGGCAACATCAGTAGGATCGCTGTTCTCCAGTTGTCCTTTGGAAATGGGCCCATATCCCTCCATGGTCTTCTCAGACAGGAAAGTCCTGAACCGCTTCAGTTCTGCAGACGTTAACTCGTCCAGAGTCCTGAGGATCTGCTCCAGAGCAGGTTCAGAGCTTGCCATGACGGCTAACTGAAATATTGACAAATAGAGATAGTGTATCTTTGAGACTCTAGACAGAGATATTGACAAAGAGAGATAGTGTGTCTTTGAGAGTGTAGATGGGGATTTTAATTCCAATGTGCTCGATTGTTTTTATTCACTATTGAAATTCTGTCTTCTTGATATTTCTGTCATAACTGGTGAAATGGTGGTTATCAACCTGGGGCTTATTGCACAAAACTAGGATAAGGGATTAAGCCGGGATATCTTGGTTATCCTGGCTCAATTTATCCGTGATCCAGTTGCACAAAAGTAGGATAGGGGGCAGCAGGATATGTTGTGGTATAAGTTACTTCCTTTTCAAGTCCACTCGTGGGTGCGGAGAACACTCGCATTGAAGGGTTAGGGGGTTAAAACAGCGCTAGGGCCTACATTTCAGATGTGCTTGAAGGGAGAAGGAAATTGACGTCATATTAGTTTTCATAGAAATTATGAAGCCAATATATATTAAATCACCAATTAAGATGTTCTGGACACCCCTGTGTATTAGGATATACATCCCTTGTCTCTCCTTTCATTACTATGAGTGAGGAGTTGCATTTTATGCTTTATTTAACATCGAATTATAAAAGTGCTGTAAATGCGACCTGCACATGTGTTTAAATATTACAGCCTACTTCTGTACGATCTTGCACATTTTACTGAGTATCAAACTAAACATGAGTTGTTACAATGTAGCTTAAATCACGCTTTTGTCTGTAAATGCTGTCATACGGACCAAAAAACAACTGGCAGGGAGATACACAAGCTGCACGACCACTTGAAAGCGGTTGCACCTGCGATTCAAGACAGCATCCATGCTGACTTGCTCCTGGAGGTGTGGTAGCCCCTCCCCCTAGGCACTTCATTCGACTCAAAATTAGTTTCGGATGATACTCAATGTGGCGGACCCTCCCGTGAACGCGCAAACGAAGTGGAAGTGTGTAGGACTAGGGTTTAGGGGCACGTTTCGGAAAGGGCCATACCAGAGCCCATTTATGGAGAGACGGTCCACTCTCTATTAACTCCATTGTACCTGCATTGTACCTGCAGTTCCTGTTGCAGTTCCACTAGGGGCGATCATGAGCAAGTGATCAAACAATGGGGGTATATAGGGCTAGACGGCTAAATTGGTCTGTTTCACCGGATTGTCATTAAAAAATCGGAGATTGGATTGTAGTTTCTGCAAGCTCAATATGGGTTATAGGTCGAAAGTTGAATGAACAATTACTTATGGCCCTTTGGTTTCTCACAGGCTTGGTCGTTGTTGCCCATAACACACCAGCACCCTGCTAATGAATGACGTCATTGACACATTTGAAAGGCTTTTTAGAGCAATTAAGGGACTTCAAAAATATAATACTCAGCCGTGTATTTTCCTTGACCCCCCTTTCATGTGCAATATTCCGATTTCTACACAAAAAAATTATATCCAGAGAAAAGTGGATTTTAGGAGAAACTCCATTCACCTCCATTCATTCTCCACTTGCTCGCGATCGCCCTCTAGTTGCAGTACCATGCGGAAGTATTCAGCTAGTGGTCGTTCTCCCCTTATTAGACATTCTCTGGCCATACTTTGTGCATTTTTGCAGTGGCAAAGCGCTTTCTTATGACATTGCGTGTGAGACAAGGAAGCTCCCACAAGTGGGTGCATACGTAAATTGCATTCAGTTGATCTGCCACACCTACTCCCGCTATGTAACAGAAATAATCATGATCCCCCATCCAAAAAAGTTAAACTTTACCTCGTTGTTAGTCTATATCAAAAGCGGTTGTTCACTTTGTGTGCAAGACGCTATTTTTCGCGTTTTTTTTTATTCCAACCGTGATTTGGGGGAGAAACGAGAACGCGCACACATACCGAATAACTTACACCTGGCTTGATGAATCCGTGTCCGCTCATCCTGGATTGGTCTTTGTGCAACCAATTAAGCCGGTATGCTCCTGTTTTGGATTCATTGAGCGCAGCTCAGTAACTTATCCCAGACGTCTTAATTCTGCTTTTGTGCAACGGGCCCTCCCTGGGGATTTGAAAAACTCTTCCAAACACACATCTCAATCTCTGCCAGTTCTTGTTTTAGGAACATATAAGTGACACCATTAGAAACCTTAAATCAACTAATTTCCAAATATATATATATATATATATTTGACAATCAATGTGTTTTAAATTTTAAAATAATAATTTGTGTTTGTTTGTCTGTCTTGTATGTCTTGGTGTCACGGGAACACTGGCGATTACGCTGCTCCGTCCGGCATTTTTGTCTTGTTTTTATTTGTAAATTTGTTTGTTTGTCTTGTTGTCACAGGAACGCATGGCGACTATGCCGCTCCGTTTCGGCACTGTCTTATGTATCAATCTTGTGTGTGAAGCGCTTTGGGTTGCACTTGTGCACGTTGAAATGTGCTATACTGTACAAATAAACATTACTTACTTACTTACTTACTTACTTACTTACATTTTGTATTAGCTTGTAATAGTGTGGCACCCTTAGTGGCTTACTTTTAAAAGTATATGCATGAGGTTTTGCGCTGTTTGACTATAACATAAAAGTAAAAGCCATGCCCTAAACAAGTCTCATAATCCTCACATGGTTTCCCTCATTCACTGAAAGCTAAAAGTGATCATAACATTTGTTTAGTGCATGTTATTTTATTCTATGATAAAAAAAATGGGGAATAAAACATGAAACCTCATGCATATACATTAAAAAGAAAGTGTATAACAGTACTAATGAAATATATAGGCCTTCCTCACCTCATACTGTCACTGTGTTGTGTACACGGTAAAACACTGGTATGTGTGCCTTATATGTCTAAACCACAAGAAACCTAATTGTGAGTTACTGTCAGATGTTTCATTTACTGTAAACCCTACCTCTAACATACAACATCTAATCACAAATGGCGATAGCATATTATTATATTAGTAGATAGAATAGTATTACCTCATGGCTTACATCGTATTGTTAACTTGTTGTTAACTTACTTTTTCGCTGTCGTGCAGCCAAGGCAACAAGTGTCACAGAGAAATGCAGCACTGTGAGACTACCACCTGTTTAGTTTTGGATCCAATGGGCAGAATGACTCAGTTGGTTATATGTTGTGTGCAGAAACGATGTGACTTCAAGGAAACCCAACCTGCAGAACTTTGACCCGCCATACCCAGTCTGTGCTCATAAACATGGTCATAAATGCTCTGCACTGACACATGAGTTAATTATTGAGGGCCATGTTAAGCTATCTCTATGTGTCACTATGGTCTATAGGGTGTACAGTCACTAAATGTACAGTACACATGAATTAATTTATTTAACAGCCCCTCATGGATGAAATTCAACAAAACTTGGTATACTCCCAGAGTATGTGAGGTTGATCATACACATGCAATTTGGTACAGTTCATAACATTTCATCTGAAGGTGAACGATGAAAGCATAATATTGCGTTTTCATTTTTTACTATGGGGGTGCAAATCACAAATGACTAGTTACTGTATATATTTAGTTGAAACCAGCATAAACGTTTCGGCATCCTTGGTGCCACGGTTCAGGTAGTTATTTACGAAAAACTGCACTTTTTGGATTTCAGAGGGCCAGCGCGGGTTGGAGTGGCCGCCGGGGACTAAACATTTTTTTTCCGTAAAAGTCTACCGAGGCTACAAGCCCACCAAGTTTCATGTGCCCCGGTGTTACGGCGTCCCGGGAATCGTTGACCAAAAATTCAGGTAGTAGATGACGGGGGAAAAAAGAACGAAAAAAAAAAAACTTTGACAATCACTATACGGCCGCTAGCTATGCAGTCATAATTAATGTGTGCATGTGTGTGCTTGCTTTTGTGTATGAGTGCTTCTCTGTCTGTGAGTTTTCGCTAGGAGTGTGTGTGGTGGGAATAGTAGTGTGTGTGTGAGTGTGGGTGTATACTTGTCTGCTTGTGTTTTATGTGTCTCTGTGTGTACTTGTGAGTGTGTGCATGTGCTTGTGTTGGTACTTGCGTACGTGCGTATGTCTGCCTATTTTCTGTGTTTGTGTATGTATGTGTGTGTGAGTGTGTGTCTGTGCTTGTGTGTGTGTGTGTGTATTCCTGTGTGTGTGTGTGTGTGTGAGTGAGACGGCAGCATGAAGCAACCCTTCGCTTAATACCACCATCTGCAGGCCGATGGGTGTAGTCACTAAATATACATATAAATTAATTTTATTTTATAGCCCCCCATGGTCATGGATGAAATTCCACAAAACGTGGCATACTCCCAGAGGATGTCAGGATAATCACCCACATGACATGTGGTGCAGTTCATAACATCTCATCTAAAAATAGGGGTGATTGAAGCAATATAATATTGCATTTTATTTTTTTACCATGGGGTTGCAAATCACAAATGACTGGTTATAGGCTAAGTTGATGCAGGCTCTTGAGACCAACATAGTGTAGCGTCAGTGGCTGTACATGTCTAATGTTGTATAAGTGTCTCCCATAATGCAATGTTAGTGAGTGCTATGATGTGTAATGCCGGTTATTGTAGCTGTATTTACGGTTACCATGTTGTGTATTAGGCCTACAGCGTGCTGTCTCTTAGGCTGCACTTCATGTGTGGATGTGTGTGCTATTGTAGCGATCACACACGCAGTCAAAGATCACTATCGGCGAGGCCGGTCATTTATTGGAATAAACAGCAAAGCACATGGACAATCTACCCTTATCGTGTGTTACATGAGCGGCAGAGACTAGCCATGCGTTGCCCTATGTAGATTGATCTTTGACTGCGTGTGTGAACGCTACAATAGCATAAATATTTTGTCATCCTTGGTGCCACGGTTCAAACTGTCATTTTTATGGGGGTGGAGTGGTCCCCCAACTCCGCATTATATCACCCCTTTAAAGTATCCTGGGATGTGAACATTATCGGTCTGAATTTCTTCAAATGTTAAAGGAGAATTAATGCGTTTTTTTAATTTAGGGTGTATTCACACCAGGAAGGTCCGTTCACTTGCTTTGGTCCAGCTGTTGTGTGTCACTGACACATTTCCCATAATGCGCGAAAACTACGGGAGCTCGTCAAATCCAAAAAGGTAGATTTTTGCAACTGGGTCAGATCGAGGTCGGGCTGCTTTCACACCATAAAGGAACCGCACCAGGGTTCGATAGGAACCGCTCCGAGACCACCTCCTCAGCTGGGTCTCAGTCCGCTTGTTTGGTCCGCACCAAAGTTCGAGTGATTGTATTTACACCAGTCAAAAAGGTCCGAACTAAGCAAGGAAACGAACTTGAGTTTGTTTTTATCGAACTAAACAAGGCAGGTGTGAATACGTCATTTGCCTTTCTGTGTCTGAGACCAGCGGGACACCGGCCCAAAGTTGCAAGGATGTTTTTTCCGCTAACAGGCAGTAGGGGGAAGCAAGACAACTACCATTCACCTCAAAAAAAATAATAAATAAATAACCATTCCAATGACTCCGAAGCTGTTCAGTTAAGTCGTCCAGCCTCTCATTCATGCTTGCAATGTGGCAATTTGCTTTACTGCACTACACACATACAGTACACGCCAGGCACTGGCTAGAACAAGATGGAGTTTCTAAGACATTCATCACCATCAGAGGCAGCAAGAGGAAGCAGAAAGCGAGTAAACTGTTGTCAGAGGAACAGGGACAGAGGAAACGGCTAACTGACTGATTGAGTGTCGTAAAATATATACGCTGAAGCTGTAGGCAGAGTTCGATTGGGCGATTTTGCCCAAACCCTTTAATGTTGAACAATGTATGTGATCTGATGCACATACAGACCTACATAATGATGATTGCTGAAAGGTGAAAAGTTTACGTGTCAGTGTAGAAACAGAGAACCACAATGGTTTCAGTCTTCCTGTAGCGGCAGTTAGAATTGTCCTGTATACGCGGACGTACAAGATGTTGGAGTGTTTTTAATATTGTTGCAGGTTCAGCTAACTACCATAAACTAAGCCACCAATGATACAGTAAAAACATGTGCCAATTAGTGTTAGCTTAGTTAGTTGTTGCCTGTTTTGCATTTTGACTAATGTTTTCCATGTTAGACTTTTTCCTCCATATGGAAAATAAATAAATGGGGACAGATAATGTATGAATAAAGTTCTAGTTGTTGTTTCATGTTCTACATACTGTTATGTCAAACATGAAAATGAATGTAATGTGTCCACCACTATGAATTGTGCAATATTAACACATTGTCTTGTAAATGTACCTGCTCCGTGACTGCCTGAAGGCTTTGCTCCTCCTGTTGTAATTCTCTTGAATCTCTGAGGCTGTGCTGCTGCTAACACTACATCATCTCATGGGAGGGGCCTCTGTGCTACATCTTTGAGCGTCATACTGGGAGGGGCTAATCTTCTAAGTCACATGTTTTCCAGGAAACAGGCATGTTTATGAGAAACAGACAAACACTAAGCAAAATGCATGTCTTTATCACTTAAATAAATCTACAGGCTACCCAATAAGCGCCTAGCTAATCTCACTGAGCTACTCCAATTCTCAGAGACAGACCATTTCCAATCAAGCTATCTTCTTCTACCTTCTACCACCTTCTACTTGCACCAAACAGGGTGAAGCTGCTTTCAACTACCATGCAGTCCAGATATGGAGCAAACTCCCTGATCACATTAGGCGTGTTTCCACTATCGGAACTATCGGGCCATTTTTCAGGGACTTCGCCGTGTGCGCGTGTCTCCACTGACCGGGCCGTCCCGACAGGGCCGTCTTCAGGGCCATTTACAGGAACTAAAGGAGTACCTGATGGAGGGTAGGTACTAAAAACGGCCCGGTAGAGTCGCTGGGCGGTACTAGTGGCTACCTCACGCAGATTGGTTGTCGCAGTGACATCAGCAGATCGCGACAAACAACCTCGAAATTTTAAGTGAGAAGTTGCTAGAGGATTTTTTTCACAACATGAGAAGCAGAAGACGACTAGTCAAAAGAACTCTTCTAGTCCTTCCAATCTCCTAGTCAAAACAGAGCTTTTCGCTATTGTCGTTGCTTGTGCGATGCCAATAAAACTCACTTTCCAACACGTAATATTATTTCACTTTGCCTGTAAACTGAGCTAGCTAGCACAGTACATAGAAAGTTAATGGCAAGGGCTAGTAAGGTTTGCTACTGTTACAAACTAACCTCATTGCTTGTGTGTGATACCAATAAGACACACTTTCGGACACAATAAACCTGTTCTTTTAGCCTGTTAACCGACCTGGCTAGCTAACTGTTGCACTGTAATGGGAGTTGATGTTTGCTAGCTAGCTAGCGCTAGCTAGCTAGCGATTTCGTACACGCAACCTTAGCCTACAAGCTGTTTACAGCTCCTCTAGTCATGGTAAAATTACATGTTTGGTATATAGTTAATCTAGATACACTTATGATGTGGGTGCTTGCGTTTCTTTACGAATCTGCAGTCTTAGTTGGTATAGAAATTACTATTAAGCTATATCCAATCGAGTAAACAGACGCGATTTGATGACGTGTTGCGAGGTCCATACAGGGCCATCACTGTAATGGAGACACAATGTCTGAGAGGACCAGGCCAGTCGCGGCCCGGTCAAAGTACCTTCCCCCAAAAAAGTCCCAGAGCCACGGTGATGGAAACACGCCTATTTAGAATGCTCCAACCTTTTCCAATGTAAAAGCTCAATTGAAGACCACACACTTCTCTATGGCTTTTCCTGTTTTTAATTTATTTTTTATTGTTTTTTTTATGATTATTTTAATTCATTTTAATGGGATCAAAAGAGTACATATACTTACATATACTTATACTTATAAAGAGTATACCTGGAGTATGAAATGTGCTATATTAAGGAAATCGGAGTGTCTATTTGCACCCCGGGGGCAAATAGCCTAGGCCCCATAGCTGAGCTATTTACACCCTGTGACGTAACAACAAAAGAAACGGACCATCTTGGCAGGAGATGTCCTATCTAAGTCCTAAATCTAACAATTTAGGATTATTAAAACAATATTTTAGATGGGAAAGTGGTGCTAAATTTCCACAAAGTTTGCTCAGTGAACGGGTAAAACAGTCCGTTTGTCAGCGAAATCAAGAAATGCGATCTATTAGTTTGTTTACCGTTACCTAGCAATCACAATTTAAATGCAATATCTCCCGCTTTTACAGAACAGGTTGTAGTGTAGTGGGTATGTGATCGGACTTTGGCCCAGGGGTTCATGGTTCGAAACTCTGCATAGGCAATGCCTTTTTTTTCATGGTACGAACGACTCTCTCTTTTCTTAGATGACGTTACCTCGCGGCAAATAAGAGCTTGTGCTTTTTGAACCTGTCAAAGATAAACTAGTTTTATTTCAGTTTTGTACAGTTGAGTAGAAGTTTAAGTCAACAGTGGCAGCGCTGCCTTGAAGACAACTCAGAAAATAACTCTCTGAACTAGCTTGCCTTTGATCAAGCTACCACATGACCACTCATCAGCCTAATATATGTATAATCACTTCCATATATTGTAAGTTACCCAGACATGGCGAAACAGCTAAAAACTGTAGAGCTGGTAAATAGCCTACAGGCCTATTGACAGTGTACAAGTACATGGATGTTAGACATCGGGTGTAAATAGCATTGTTGATTAGACACACCCGGGTGTAAACAGTAATGTTGATTATTTGCACCCGGGTGTAAATAGTATTGTGGATTATTTGCACCCGGGTGTAAATAGTATTGTTGATTATTTGCACCCGGGTGTAAATAGTATGTGAGTGTCTATTTGCACCCCTGGTTTTTGCACCCCTGGTGCAAATAGCCTTGACCACATAGCTGAGCTATTTACACCCTGTGACGTAACAACAAAATAGTATTATTGACTATGGACATCTGAGTGTAAATAGTATTACTGACTATGGACACCTGGGTGTAAATAGCAACAATGGCTATTTGCCCTATGCATGAATAACAGTGTAACAGTGATCGCTATTTACAAATACCGGGTGCAAATAGCATCTGCCATTATAGATACCCCGGGTGTAAATAGTAATGTTCATAATTTGCACCCTGGGTGCAAATAGCATCTGCCTTAAGAAATTGCCTTGTGTTGCCTCTTTACCGCTAGTATAACTTTTAGATAGTCCATGTCCAGTGCACGTTCTGTATCGCCGGGCCGACTCTTAATTCAAGTTTAAGTTGGCCTACAATGCAAATATATTAACCAGTTCCTTCATATGCTGACATTGGTTACATTATGTGAAGCCAAGACATAGCTGAAGGTCCACCCCCAGGAAATGTTGTATTATGTACTGTAGATGTGATTTCCTGCATTCAAGTGGATTTTTGGGTGGTATTTGGGTGGTATGCTAAAAATGTGCAATACCTGAACTTACTCTGATTCATGTTTATCTGATCATGACTTGTAGGACCTTCTAGACTTGAGCTGAACATTCAATCAGAAAAGTATTGTTATGCCTCAATGACTGTCAATGTACCACAATAAAGCTTTAAAGCAAAACTAAAGCCCTTTTCCTCTGTCGCACACACGCTTGTTTATCCAGCAAATAACAGACAAGGTAGAATATGCTGCATGACTTTATGAAAGTATGATGTATTGCGACATCGAAGCAAGTCAAATTTGTAGTTCCTGATGTCTCATTTCATCAAGCTACAGATACACTACCCCACCTCGTAAAGTTACATAGTGCGGTTATAGCCGATAGAAGGTCGCTAAGTGAAAGCAGAAGTGCCATTCACCCTGTTACGAGTTGATGAACTGCTGAAATGATTTTGGAAACATTATTTTAAGGTACGAAAAACTCTTTAGTGTTGCTTTAAAATTAATAAATAGGCTAAAATTATAGGCTTGTGTTTAAGATTTGACCAAAGTAGGTTGATTGACATTTTGAGTACTGAGGTCATCAACAAATCACAATATTCATTGCTCTACCTATAATACATTTGTGCAGACAAAACAAATAACTTTAAAGTCATTTTTCTTGGTTTGACACTCTGGTCAGTTACTGCCTTTTGCCTTTGTAGAAGCATGATTGCTAGTATGGTTTTGGGAGTTACTGTGAACCTTATCCTCTATTTTCTGTCGACAAACAGTCAAATTGAGTATAGATATGTATCCACATGATAAAGGAAGTCTTTAACATCTATACGGAAGTCCTACTTTAGCAGGCTTACAAGAAGGGTTCCAAGAGAATTAGAGAAAAGAAAAGAATAGAAGAACAAGAAATTATGGCAATCTTACTTGAACAGCAGGGCTTGGCCAGGGACAATGCTTAAATAATTACCTGTGCCTCTTGTAGAGCAGCTTAGGCCACATTTTTACTGGAACCGTTCTGTTTTGCAGAAAGCATGAAACGAGGCTCCAGCTGTGGTGCAACTGGCTGGGGAACCTGCAAGGCACGCCGGTGACCCGGGTTCCATTCCCGCCCTTTGGTCCTTTCCAGATCCCACCCCTGCTCTCTCTCTCTCATTCAATTCCTGTCTCTCTCCACTGTCACTGTCAATAAAGGCATAAAACACCCAAAAATAATACTTAAAAAAAAACTGGTGACATGCAGATGGGTGTGTTTTTTTAACACTTCAAAAAAACATTTGATAAATAAACCGTAAAGGTTTGTAGATTTAACAAAAGCTGGTTTGCTTCTTAACCAAAATACGGTTCGGTGTGTTGCTTAGACGTCTTGCTGTCAGATTCAGATTCCCTTTATTGTAAAAGAATATTCTGTGGACGGATCTCAAGCAATAAATTCATACAACTAAGTAAAAAAATAAAACTATATAAATCACATTTGTACATTCCATTTCCATGCACACACCAACACTCACACTGTCAGCAGGGACATGGCCAACATTTGCTGTAAACATAGGCACAGTTATTGCACAATCCCAGTCAACCCCTCTCTCACACACACACACACAAACACTTGCAGGCTCTCTAGAACGACCCCAGGCAGTTGGAATCTTCCTGGACAAGGGAGTTTAGCCCTGATTGCTTCCCAACCCCTCTTTTTTATAGAATCCTTTTTTTTTTTTAGTTGAGTTGAATGGACACTTGAGCACAAGGAATTTCAATACTTACAATAAATGCTTATTTATGAGTAAATTACAATAAACTTTGAACTTGAACTTGTTAGCTTAATGATTTCATGGTAGTGTTCAGTGCAGTGAGGGCCTTTGGGTAGAAACTGTTCAGCAATCTAGTGGTGTGTCTTCCAGACATCCCAAGTCTCCCGGAAGTTCCGGGAGTCTCCCGCATATTAATAGCGACTCACTGATGCCCGCCAATTACTTAAAATCTCCCGGATTCTAGAGCGAGCGGGCAAGATCGCGCACACACGACACAGACTGTGCTCAAAACCTCGCACAGCATCTGTGTAGCACGCACACGACAGAGGCAGAGTGAGAGACTGTTCATGTGTGTGATAGTTTGCGTGTGTGAAGCATCCTGATTGGCATTGTACTGCCTAAGTCCTAAACTGAGTAGTACTGGTTGTTGATAGCTTAACGTTTCCGACGTGCGCCCAGCGCGCTTCAATATAGCAAACGGAGAGTTCAGCGATAGAATAATTTGAAGGTTTATTTTCCTTCTAAAATCACACAGCAGCAATAACATTAACTCATAATACATGTAACCAAAATAACAAACCGATTTCTCACTAAGCTAAAATACATAGCACACGAGCACATAACACACGGGCACAGTCGAAAAACTGTTTGCTTCCCAATCAACAACACCTGTGATTAGGTTCAACCAGGTTAAATGGCCTAACTTGGCTGACCCGAGGTCAAATGAGCCACACAGCAAGTACAGCCCCCTAGTGGCACGGGGCAAAATAAGATGAAAATAAAGCAGAGTTGATATGGCTCATACACACCAGCCCCTAATTGCGTCTACCAGAGCAATTACACCAACAATTTTAAATGAGCCATGAATACCAAGAAAATAAAAAATACAAATGTATGTGTAAATATATCACCTCATTTTTAAATGGGAACCAATTATCCCTTAGCTTCGTTAAGCAAGCATATTTTGGTTATGGGTCGTTCAATTATGTTTGTTTTGGTTTTTAAACGAACCACACGTACCAGACCTCTCTTATCAGGGAAGGTTTCGAGAACTCTTCCTAGCATCCATGACCCACGTGGTGCTGTGGAGTCTGCAACCATGACTAGGTCTCCAGGAACAAAACTTCTCTTCTCCTGGTTCCATTTTTGGCGCTCCTGTAAAAGCGGAAGGTACTCACGGATCCACCTCTTCCAAAAGAGATCCGAGATGTATTGAGTTTGTTTCCATCTTCTCCTTGCGTAAACATCCCTTTTGTTGAACAGTCCTGGTGGGAGAACTGGTTTGCCTTTGAGGAGTAGCAGATGGTTTGGCGTTAACGCCTCAAGGTCATTAGGGTCCTCTGATAGCCTTGTGATGGGGCGATCGTTGAGCATAGCTTCAGCCTCACAGAGCACAGTATGGAACCCTTCGTCATCCAAGGTTTGCTGACGGAGCACAGAGCACAAAATCTTCCTGATCATCCGGATCATGCGCTCCCAAGCACCACCGTGATGTGATCCAGCTGGAGGGTTAAAGCTCCACTTGATTCCTCTCTTGGACAAGGCTCTTTCAATGCGGTCATGATTCAAAGAGGCTAAGGCTTCTCGCAGCTCTCTTTCTGCGCTGACAAAGTTGGTGCCATTGTCGGATCTTAAGTGCGAGACTTGTCCTCTTCGACAGATGAACCTACGCAATGCGTTGATGCACGAGTCTGTGTCAAGAGAATAGGCCACTTCCAGGTGCACAGCCCTGCTCGTCATACAAGTGAAAACCACTCCATATCTTTTTACGATGCTACGGCTTTTTCTCACGTCAACTGGCCCAAAGTAATCTACGCCAACGTTAGTGAATGGCGGTAGATCAGGAACCACTCTCTCTTCTGGCAGGTCTGCCATTTTTTGCACACCGGTCTTTCCACCATGGAGCTTGCAGATGAGGCATCTGGATATGATCTTCCTCACTGCAGTAGGTCCACTCGTTATCCAGTATTTTCTCCTTGTAGCGGAAAGGACATGATTTCTGCCCCCATGTCCAAGCTGTAGATGGATATGACGGAGAATAAGGTCGGAGATGTGTTGGTCTTTTGACAAGATGAGGGGATGTTTAATGTCCTCAGGGATTGCTGCCTTATTCAGCCGTCCCCCAACTCGTAGAAGTCCTCCATCTAGAACTGGATCTAATTTGAAGATGCTGCTACTTCTTGGCACTTGTGGCTTGCCAGAGGTTAGTGCAGCAAATTCAGTGGGGAATCTCTCTTGCTGGCAAAAAGCAATTATGGAGTTCTCAGCCTCCAAGAGATCTTCCAGCGTCACCTTCTGATTCCCAAATGATGTTGAGAAAGCTTGCATCTCCTTTTGCACATCCAAGCTTGCTGCTCTAGTAGCACTGGTGCTTGCAAGCTCCAACTCCTTTCTCTTCTTACTCAGTTTGAGCAAAGTTCCTTTCAACTTTATAAGCCATACAACTGCAACCTTTAATCTTTGCCAATCAGAGAAATGGGTCATCAGTTGTGATGTGGCATTGGTGTCAACAAGTATTGCATTGACCGTCAGATTTCTCTTTACTTCTGGGTCGTCAGCAGCGACACTTGCATCCACAGGAAATGTTGGCCACGTTTCTTCAGGTTCCCATACACTCAAAAAAAGGAAATTAGCTGATTGTAACATTTACTTAAGTATAACATGCATTTCCTACTAAATAATTTTGTGTTACAACATTTACTTAAATAAATCATGTTACATTTGCCTTTAGTTCAACTGTATAGATTTTAATCGATTCAATTAAGTTAGAATAACATGAAACAATCGATTTAAAAAATAAGAATGTAGTTTAGCCTGCTCCTGGCCATTAGATGGCGTGAGTGTGCGATTGGGCTGGATGCCAACACCTGAAATACACGAAGAAATGCCGATGCATCTTTTGGATGTCCTGGCTGTGCTGTGCTGGTAACCGATGAAGAGTCTGCTTTTTAAGCTCTAAAGGGTAAGTATATCAACTGTAGTTATTATGTGTGTTCATGTTATATAAGGTGGGAATTCCACTCTTAGTTTTTATACAGTGTGTATTCTATTAGGTGTTGATAAATATTTTTTCAACCAACAGCTAAACCAAACGGCTTTAAAGTTAGCAGCTAGCTATCAAAAAAACGTTGCTCTAGCAGTATCTATGCTAATGCGGTTTTTAGACATTTTCTGAAGCTTAGTTCTCTGGTTGTGTTTGAGAGAATCCATGAGTAGCAATTTTTTTTTTTTTTTCACAAGTTAGTGGAACGTAATTAGAGGTGGCGTGGTGACAAGTCAAGAAGTGTGAAAGGTTTTAGGTTTACCTAAGGTTGGTTTGGTTGTGTGGGTGTGAGTGGATGTGTGTGCGCCTCAGTGAAGGTAAACCCCTGATAAAAATATAGATGAAGCCTCGGAATGTTCAATGTACTAACTAACATTGCTGAAGTGGATACATGTGAGTCTCTGCTTGTTGATTGTATCAAACAATGTAGTGCATTGTTGGGCACATAGATGCAAACAAGAGGAATTAAAAGTAAGTGTGTTGACCGCGAAAATTAAGCTGTAGCACAATAAAGAGTGGAAAAATGGTACCTTAAAAATGCTTCTCGCCCAAGCCATGTGTATCACTGATTGAGATTCATTATTGTTTAGAGGCTGACCTATCAAGCTAGGATGAAGGCTATCCACCTCTCTCTATGTTGAGTCTAATTATGAGATCATTCAAGATATCAGTTTTCAAGATTTTAATTCATCTCTCTCCATTACATCAAGGTCACTGCCAAGGTATGCTGATCTGCTGTCCGACTGCAAGTGTTCCTCCAACTGCACCTATCTGAAGTAGAGCTGTACCAGTGACCTAGCCTGATTGCCATCGACTTGAAAGGCTCTGCAAGACTTTAGTCCGACCAAGAGCCTGTGCTAACACGGTTTCTCCAAGCGCTGGTTGACCCGCCTCATTTAAGTGCCTCGATTTGCTACTGGTCGATGTCAGAAAGCGGTTTGCCGAGTTTAAACCAATAACAACACTCTTTCCTCTGCCTTGAACATGCCTCTACCCAGAGACGTTGGAGCTGCTCAAAGTTGATTGGTTCTCGACCAAAGGAGGCAGTTCCGCAGATTTTGGGAATTCAGAAATCCTTCCCGATTAGCAGTTGACCAGACCAGCGACAGCAACGCCGAAGGTGTTACGTCACTGGGAGGGCGTGCCAGGCTACCAGTGACCACAAGTTAAAGGTGCACTCTTGTGATTTGAACTTTTTCATTACCTAGCCTAAAAGTCAAGAAAAGTGCAAGTTAATAAACAAATAGTGCTCCTATCAGAGGTGGAGAAAATGACTAATGAGGATCAGGTGTTGTTGTTGATCAGATGTTTGCTCACCGACATCAAGAAGTAGTCTGAGATGCACCCATGATAGCTGAATTAAGACGAGGTGGCCAGCATTTTCAATGTGCGTGAGGTAAGTGAGGCAAAATCCTTTCTGTTTTAAATAATCTACAATTAAAAATTGATGACATGACTCTTTTTTCCATAGCTGTGTGTGGAATTCAAGGGATCACTGGATGGATGCTCCATCTGCAAACCTGATGAAGGCATTTAGTACCTATGACTGAGGTATGATAACCTTGTAAATGAGTGTTCAACCAGGCATTAGAGATTTGGAACATGGTCAGATAAATTCTTCGTACTTTCAATGGGGAGATAATGTTTTGATTATTTATTTTTTGCAAATTAAAAGTGCTATCAATAATTGCCATAGCCAGCATGAGGTACCATGGTGTGGTTGTTGCAAGGTTTGTTTGTTTTATTCTCTGATATACAGGATTCTGGCATTGATGTCTGCCACGAATGTGCTCTCCTCTCAAGGGACTGTGCCTATATGAATGAAGACCCTTAGAGCGTCGTGAAGGAATACATGGTATGTGTTCCACAAGTTAATTTGATTTATTTTACTAATCAAATTTTAATAGTACAGAATGTATTTTAATAGTATAGAATGTGTGTATTACTATATTGCTAAAAGTATTGGGTCACCTGCCTTGACCCCCATATGAACTTCAGTCACATCCTATCCTTAATCCATAGGGTTTAATATGATGTCGGTCCGCCCTTTGCAGCTATAACAGCTTCAACTCTTCTGGGAAGGCTTTCCACAAGGTTTAGGAGTGTGTTGAAGAGAATTTTGAGCATTCTCCCAGAAGCGCATGTGAGGTCACACTGATGTTGGATGAGGAGACTGGTTCTCAGTCTGCGCTCTAATTCATCTCAAAGGTGTTCTGTTGGGTTGAGGTCAGGACTCTGTGCAGGCCAGTCAAGTTCATCCACACCAAACTCTGTCATCCATGTCTTTATGGACCTTGCTCATGATGGAACAGGAACAGGCCATCCCCGAGCTGGGCTTGGCCTCTAAGTTCCAGTGAAAACTCTGAATGCTTCAGCATTAACCAAGAGATTTTAGACAATTCCATGCTCCCAACTTTGTGGAACAGTTTGGAGATGGCCACTTCCTGTTCCAACATGACTGTGTACCAGTGCACCAAGCAAGGTCCATACAGACATGGATGACAGAGTTTGGTGTGGATGAACTTGACTGGCCTCCACAGAGTCCTGACCTCAACCCAATAGAACACCTTTGAGATTAATTAAAGCAGAGACTGAGAGCCAGTCTCCTCGTCCAACATCAGTGTATGACTTCACAAATATGCTGAAAGAATGGGCAAAAAGTCCCATAAACACTCCTAAACCTTGTGGAAAGCCTTCCCAGAGGAGTTGAAGCTGTTATAGCTGCAAAGGGTGGACCAATGTCATATTGAGCCCTATGGATTAAGAATAGGATGTGACTGAAGTTCATGTGGGGGTCAAGGCAGGTGACCCAATACCTTTGGCAATATAGTGTATAACAGATAATGAGCACTTTACGAACACCTGGCTGTAACAAAACAAGAGATTTTTTAGTCACACGGCCACGGCAGAGACCATATATGGCATCAGATGGTCGTTGTCGCCCCCCCCCCCCCCCCCCCCCCAGAGGACATTTGGATCGTTCTTGAGGCCATAGGAGCTACGTAACGTACCATTTGCTTTTGGACTGTGTTTAATTATATGAGCAGCTACAGTTTCTACTTTCTAAACAATGTTTGATTGTATCTGTTATGTGAAAACACACAATATGCACTTCAGTGAGCATTTAAATGTGCACTTGAACCCTTAACATGCAATATAGCTTTACAATATTGTGATGGGGTTTTTTGTATGTTAGGCTCTTTCAATATAAAAGTTGAATGTTGTGCACTTAAACCGTAATGTGAATATAAGGCTTGAAATACAGTTTGTATATCAAAAAACATCTTTGTATGTTATTTGTTTCATCTTTTAGGCCTGTCATTGCATAATGTTTACCCCTTTTGGTGTTAACTTAAATGTAATACTTTGAACAGAGTTAATTAAATCATGGAAAGTATTTCCATGTGATTCAATTGCTCTCTTTCAGCATGAAGTAATTCATTTGAACCAACTTGATTTACTTGGGTTTGTGCAACTTAATTTGAAGTAGTTGTCAATAAGTTAAATCAACTTAAATAGATTGTGTTAACCCAACCTAAGTAAATTATGTGGGCTCCAAACCTTGCAAACAAGTTTAATGGACCCTAACAAATAAAGTTGAACTAACCAAAGTACCTTAAGTTGGACCAAAGATATTGCTTAATGTTGAAAGTAAGTTATTTAATCATGTGGAAATACTTTCCATGATTTTTTTAAGTAAATTCAACTAATCCTTTTTTTGAGTGTAGGAATTCTGGGCCTTCCATCCATCTTTGCTTCACAAGATCTTCTGCCTTCAATCCACGTGAAGCATCATCAGCAGGGTTCAGGGATGTGGGAATGTATCTCCACTGTTCAACTTCTGAGTTGTCCCTGATGGTGGTTACCCTGTTTGCGACGAAGGTTTGAAATCTGCGGTCCTCGTTTCTTATATACTTAAGAACTGATGTGCTGTCAGTCCAAAAGCAGGTCTTCTTCAGTGGAAGCTGGAGCTCCGATTGAAGCATCTTGTCCACTCTTACTGCAACAACGGCAGCGGTGAGTTCCAAACGGGGAATTGTGACCGGCTTCAGGGGAGCTACTCTGGCTTTGCCAAATAGGAAGGCAACATGAACCCGCTCATCCATGTTCTGCATCCTCAGGTAAGTAGCCGTACCATATCCGTTCTCGCTTGCGTCAGCGAAGTGATGTAATTGGGCGCTGACAGTCCTCCCAAATCCTTCAGGCTTAACACATCTGTGGATCTTGAAATATGCCACCTTCTCAAGATCCGTCAGCCATTTTTTCCACTTCTGCTGGAAAGCTGGAGGTATTGGATCGTCCCAATCAAATTTCATCCTGCATAACTCCTGCAACAGCAGCTTGGCGGGGAGTACAAAAGGTGCCAGGAATCCCAATGGATCGTAGACAGAACTGATGATGGATAGCATACCTCGCTTGGTTGGCGGCTTCTCTTTGACTTTCAGCTTGAATTTGAAAGTGTCCGTCTCGATACACCACTGCAAACCCAAAGCTCTGTCTAACGGCAGCTTATCCCTGTCCAGATCAAGCTCATGCAGGTTCTTGGACTTGAGATCCTCTGGGAGGCTTTGAAGCACTTCTCGACTATTACTAATCCACTGAGTGAGGGTAAAACCTCCTTTTCTGCAAATGGTTGTAAGGTTCTTAACCATGGTGACTGCATTTTCCTCAGAGGGCAGACTCTTTAGCAAATCATCCATGTAAAAGTTTCGGTTGACCGTTTCGATCACTTCTGATGGAAAGTAGGCCTGGTTGTCTTCAGCAGTTTTTCTAAGAGCAAGACAGGCAACACTGGGTGATGAAACTGCTCCAAATAAATGGACAGTCATTCGATGCTCTACAAGATCTTGTTCCAGGTTACCTTGAGGCCACCACAAGAATCTTAAGTAGTCCCGGTGTTCCTCTGCCACCTTAACTTGGTGGAACATAGCCTTTATGTCCGCCATTATAGCCACTGGTTTCTGTCTGAACCTCATGAGAACTCCAACTAACGAGCTGGTGAGGTTCGGTCCTTGCCAGAGCTGACTGTTGAGAGAGACCCCTTTGTACTCTGCTCCACAGTCAAACACCACTCGTAGCTTTCCCTTCCGAGGATGGTACACACCATGGTGCGGGATATACCACACCTTCCCTGTTGGTGTTTCTAACTGATGCTGCGGCACCTCTTCTGCGTAGCCATTGCTAATGACATCAGCAAGAAAGTTTTTGTACTCCTCATAAAAGCTTACGTCCTTCTGAAGTCTTCTTTTCAGACCACGAACACGTTGCATAGCAACACTGAGGTTGTTTGGCATCAAAACATCTATCCCTTTGAAAGGCAATTGAAATGTGTAGTGTCCGTTCTGAAGCTGAGCGGAGCTTTCCATTATCTCCATAAACTTCTTTTCGTCTCTTGACATTTCCTCCTCTTCTGAAGAAGCTTGCTCATTGAAATCATAGTTGTACTGGCTAGTTAACAGTTCTTCAATTTGGTCAATGGCAATTCTGTTTGCATAAAATGAAGGATGGTCACTTCCACAGTTGCTACTTCCCTGTAACGGACCATTTATCACCCACCCCAGTAGGGTTCTGATCGCGTAGGGTCCATCTTCACCTTCACAACTGTTAATCACCTCCCAAGGCTCCATCAACTTGGAGGCGTTCGTGCCAATCAACAGATCCACATCAGCGTTTATGTGTGGAATGTTTATGCTGTCTAAATAAGGCCATTTTCTCAGCTCCCTTTCACTGATTATGTTGGCTGTAGAGACGGGCATCTCTTTCTGGGTACACACTTTGGGAAGTGGATAGAAGCTCTCACCACACAATCCAGAAATCTCCAGACTGTCAACGATAGAACTTTCTATTGAGTCGTTATGGCCCAAGGTGCGGATATGAATTCTGAATTTGCGTCCTTCCATGTTCAACTTGTCAACAAGCTTCCTGGTGCAGAAAGTTCCTGTACTCCCTGGGTCCAGAAAAGCATAGGTTTCAATAACCCTGTTTCCCTTTGCGCATTTCACCTTAACAGGCAAAATGGGAAGAATTCCATTGCAGTGGCCAGCCCCTGTAAGACCACAAGCGGAGGATGTTGTGCAGCTCTCAGATGTCTTTGATCGCTCACTATTCTTCTCATCCTTAGAAGAAACCCTTTCTTCAATGTGCAAAACACTGGGGTGCGTTCGGTTGCACTTTTTGCAAGTGATGCGCCTGTCGCAATTCCTGCTCAAGTGTCCTGTGCACAAACAACTGAAACACAGACCTTTCTCCTTTAGATAGTCCAGTTTCTCCCTGTGTGGTTTTCTTCCCAGTTTAAAGCATTGGTCTAAAACATGACCACCAGCAGCACAATACTGGCAGAAGACAGAGGTAGTTTTAGTGAAGGTAGTCACTTTGCTGAGAGCCTTTTCCTTCTGGTCACCATCTGGTTTGCCACATCCATCTTCAATGACCACCTGTGCTGCAAAGCTGTTTCTTCTCAGCTGTGGTTTCACCTGTAGCTTGCTCACCTTTGGAACTCCTTTGAGGACAGGTGAAGTATCCTGTATGTCACCAAAGACTGGATCTGAAATGACTCTGACCTGGCGCTCGATGAACTTCACAAGGTCTGAGAATCTGGCTCTTCGACAAGTTTTCTCCAGTATGTCACATGCCTTTGCTCTCCACTTGTCTCTTAGTTTATATGGAAGCTTCTGACTGAGAATCTTTATGTTTGCTGGCATGTTAAGTTCCTCCAAGTACTGAAGATCTTCCATAGCGTTGGAACACTCACGGAGGAAAAGCCCGTAAGCTTTGAGCGCTTTGGTGTCTTCAGCTTTGATACTTGGCCATCCTGTGACCTTTTCCATGTAGGCCGCTGTTATTTTGAACTCATTTCCAAAGTGCTCCTTTAGTAACTTTTTAGCAACAGCAAATCCTTTGTCTGCGGTCATGTGAAGGCAGCTGCGTACAATATCTCTAGGCTGCCCCCTAGTGAATTGTTCGAGATAATACAAACAGTCTCCTTTACAGCTGGTCTTTGCTTCCACACAGTGCTCAAACGCCTTCATAAATGTGTTGAACTGCAGAGGGTCTCCATCATAAGTTGGAATTTCTCTGCGCGGCAGCAGTTGTGACGTTTGCATTTGAACAAGGAGAGCCGTTATGTCATTCTGTTGTTGCAGCAGATTGTAAAGACCTGCTGTCTGATTTTGGCCTTGCAGGGGTTGCTGCACTTGTTGACCTAGAGTGGGTTCAAAGCTTTGACTGAAGGTTGGCATTGATTGCAAGTGAGGCGGTTGAGAGCCATGACTGACAGTTGGCTGTGATGCAAAATGTATGGGCAAAGATGCTGAAACGGCAACTTGTTTTTTCCTCAAATGTGGCATGCTAGCTGGCATTACCGATGGTGAAGCATTGCTTTGTTGTGGCAAAGACTCATGCTGCTGTGCGGGTGGAGCCACACATATTGAGGCCTGTGGATTGAGAGAGGTGAGCAGGAGCTTAGATCTAGTCCCTTTTCTGAAGTAGGAAGCCATTCCATCAGATTGCCTTGAATGGATGCTGCTTCCAACCTGTAGCACTGCTAGCTTAGCAGAAGTGGCAGCTATCTCAGTGTCCAGCTCAAGTTTCTCCCTTTTTCTCCTCAAGAGGAGTTCCTGTTCATCCAAAGCATGTTTAGCCTTTAAAGCAGCAGCTCGGGCCAAGAGTGCGGCCTGGTCCGCCTCTGCCCTACGTCTGGCTGAAGAAGTGGAGGATCTGCTATTTGACGATCTGTTTGAGCCATGGTGCCTTGACTGCACGTTTGAGATGCTGTCTTGAGGTCGAATCTGATCCTCCTCTTCCTCCTCCTCCTCCTCTTCCTCATCCTTTCCAACAGCAGCTCCATTTCCATTGTCATCATGAACCTCCTTTCCATTTCCAGCATTGACATCAACAGTTTGAGGATCATCCCTTTCATGTTCCTTTAAAGCGTTGTCAACAACTGTGTGTGCTTCTGTTGGTCCAATTTCATGTTCACTTTGTACAGTTTGAGTTTGAGATTGTTCAGGTTGAGCCTCAGATTGACCCAGCAAATCATCATTAACCTCATCATCATGGTCATCACCCACTTTAGTAGCTGGACAAGCAGTAGTGCCAGACAACCATTGATTTGTACTCACAAGAAACTCCTTTACATTCAACATTTTAGCTTGGTACCATATTTCATGTTTGCTTGCTTCATCAGCAGGCAATATACCCAATAAAGATGTATGCACCTGCTGTATTGTGTTACACAACTCATTAAACATGGTTAACTCATTTTCAACCTTATTCACATGTTCTTTGTCACCCATCAATTTAACAATAGATTGTTTTGCTTTAGACAATTTACCAAAGTTAAACTTTCTTTCCTTTTCTAAAACGCTTATTTTTTCCAACAAAGCTTTAGGTGTTAATTTACCCACACGTTTTTCAGTTACAGATTTTACCTCTGCACCCTCAAGTTCAGTCTCATGGCCTAGTTGGCCTGTTCCCTCTTCAGCCATAATGACGACGCAAAGTCAGCTGGCTTAATTAGTCCGCAAAATAGTTCGTGTTACGCAAACAACTCGTCTCGACGAGAAAGTTATTTTTAGACGGTTGCGAGTCTGTTACCAATGCATTGGGTTTACGCGAATGTGTGCACACAAATTACCATGGCCATTCATATATCAGCGCTGATCACAACACATACCCCAATCGAGCGTTGGCCGGCTTTGATGAATGATGTCCTGGTGTGATGATGCAGGAATTCCGCTGGCCCCGTAGCTCACTCCGGTACAGCTCAATTAGCAATTGGCAACTCCAAACATTTGCCCACCTCACATCCGTGGTTTCCAAAGACGTGAATCCACAATGTAACAAGTCGGCGTCCTCTTGTGAAACGTAATCCAAATCGAAGCAGTTTTTCGACCTAATTGTACTGCCTAAGTCCTAAACTGAGTAGTACTGGTTGTTGATAGCTTAACGTTTCCGACGTGCGCCCAGCGCGCTTCAATATAGCAAACGGAGAGTTCAGCGATAGAATAATTTGAAGGTTTATTTTCCTTCTAAAATCACACAGCAGCAATAACATTAACTCATAATACATGTAACCAAAATAACAAACCGATTTCTCACTAAGCTAAAATACATAGCACACGAGCACATAACACACGGGCACAGTCGAAAAACTGTTTGCTTCCCAATCAATAACACCTGTGATTAGGTTCAACCAGGTTAAATGGCCTAACTTGGCTGACCCGAGGTCAAATGAGCCACACAGCAAGTACAGCCCCCTAGTGGCACGGGGCAAAATAAGATGAAAATAAAGCAGAGTTGATATGGCTCATACAGGCATGTTTCGGTAAGTCAACCAATCAATTTCCAGTGTGGGCGGGATTATATCTCTTCTCCCGAACCGTATCAATAGGTTTCATTTCAAGTGCATATTATTCAGGCCGGCTAGTTGCCAGGGCTACATGAAAACAACAAACTCCTTAGACCTGTTTAAAGTTGCAATGGAATAAGAATAAAAGCAGTTTACATTAATAGTATAAGCAGCCCATAAAGTAATCTACATATTCTTACATGATTAGAAGTGCATTGGGCTATAGCCTGTATTATTGCCTTGTCCTCCTTTTTTTTTCTTTTTTTTTTGGCGGGGGGGGGGGGGGGGGGGGCGGTGTAGGGATACCTCCCTGAAATGACATTTTGCAGGTTGGGATGCCTGTGTCTTCTATAAGTGTGCTGTATCGTCTGCCTGAGGGCAGAAGGTCAAAGAGATGGTGGACAGGGCGGGAAGAGGCTAGTGGTGTGTCTTCTATAAGTGTGCTGTATCGTCTGCCTGAGGGAAGAAGGTCAAAGAGATGGTGGTGTTAACTTTCCTGCTGTCTCAGACCGTAGTCTGAGATTTCAGTGGAGACTTGCTGCTCCAGGGCCGAGGCACTAAATGGACTCGGGTTAACTCCCTCTTTAGTTCGTAACAGCAGCTGGATAATAACCGCACAGTGGATTCACTCGAGGATTTATTTTGGGTACTGATAACCATATACATGTCATTTACATGGCTCCGGTCGCGGTAACCTGTCTTTCTCTCATCCACTCCAACAACTCTCACACACACACGCTCCTCCTCGCTTACCCCTCCCACTCTGCATACGAACCTGCGGCTTAAAGGGCCAGTCCCTAATTTTACAACAGTGGACAGGGCGGGAAGAGGCTAGTGGTGCGTAGCTAGCGAACATCAACTCCCATTACAGTGCAACAGTTAGCTAGCCAGGTCGGTTAACAGGCTAAAATAAATGGTTTATTGTGTCCGAAAGTGTGTCTTATTGGTATCACACACAAGCAATGAGGTTAGTTTGTAACAACATACACGTGTCTCTGGTTTAACCACAGTCCTCAGCTTCCTAGCTAGCAAACCTTACTAGCCCTTGCCATTAACTTTCTATGACGCAAGAATCTGCTCAACGCTCTCAAACGCCTTAGCCTACTAAAGGGAAGTGATTCAGCCCTCGCCTCCAGCGTGTGTGTGTGTGTGTGTGTGTGTGTGTGATTAGCCTGGTTTTAAGAGTCTGCCTCTTTACCTCTTCACAGTCTCCGGAGGCCATCGCGACAGCTGGCCGAATATCAAAGATCGCTCTACGCACGCAATTTCCTGCCTTAAGGAAAGTTTATCAACTAAACACAACTTAGTGTGAATGGTCCACGGCCTGAACTATACGTGCACTGATTATACTTCCTTCTTCCTATAGCCCAAGCTGCAGCTCCCGCTGTCAACCTGCGAGTGGGCGTGACCCAAAGGACTGTCTGTCTATTGCCTCCCGTTCTGGACGTCTGCGCCTGTTGACAAGCCGTGGGTTGGGCCGTGAGTAGGATCGGACCGTGTTACATTCCTGCTCACTTTGTTGTTGAGCGGGTGACGCTTGTGCTGACTTTCTAGAGCTTAGATTCCCCAACTGGCTGCCCGCAGGGTTATGTCATTGACTGCTTGTAAGGTCGGGTGCGTTTTATGCTGTGGGTGCTACTGCAATCCTGTGTTAAGCTGGAGTCACTTGTGATCAATTATATTTACTACTACTGTGGTGTCCTTAGCTTCTCTTGTGTGCTGTGTGTTGCCGTGTCACTAGAATGGTGTATTACGAATGCAATTGAATTTTGTGTCGCTCACAGTGTTTACTATAGCCTCCTGAGACCCGGAAAAAAAAAATGTTTTCATTTTGTGATTTTTTTTAGATGATTTAAGTATTTTGGTCTAAAGAAACATGTTGCAGCAAAAAAAAATCCAAAAATGTTCTTAGTTGCTGTGTTATCAGATGTCCTCTGCAGTGGACATTGGGACTATCCGAATGTCCTAACCCTATGGGAATTATGACTGTGTAGTAATAGTATTGCATTAAAGTCAATGGAGTGTTAGGTTATGTGAGGTATTACAGGCAAATAGGTGGCCAAGAATGGCTTTGCTCCCCCTCAAGTGTTTTTAACATAGCTTTCAGAGATGGCTACTATAATGAAGTATTGCCATAATGTCTGAATAAGCATTCAGACGGCCATAATAATGAGCCTGGCTCAATGGTGTTGCAGCCAGTCTGCATACATGGCACACTGTAGAGCTAGGTTTTAGAGTAGGAGGGTTACTACACTCTCCCTTTAATAAACATGTGTTGAAGAAGTGCAATGGCTTGCTGTGAGGGCATCAGAGAGTATACACCATGATAGGGACTCTCATAATTTGACCTTTGACCCCTGTGCCACAGACCCAAGAGATGAATGAAACGTTAGTGGTCAGGGCATCCTAGGATGGCAGAGGTACACTGAAGGGAAGCTTGATGGATAAATTGTAAATGTGAAAGCACTTATAGGAGTGGCAAATAATCATTTACAGGTAAATGGAGTTATCAGTTACCCAAAATACACCTTTTTACAAATTGGGTAATGTACATTGAGGCAAATTCACCTATGATGTACCTATTTCTTAATAGACCTTAAAGCTCTAGCTTACACACTGCTTCTGGGGCTGCATTGTACCTTAAGGGATCCTCTTTTATCCTGTTTCTCCTTTTATTTATTAGAAATAAGTAGAAAAGCCCTTGTTGCCTCACTCAACCCTCTACCTTCTAAAACTTAGAAATTGGTTAAAAAGCAGGGGGTACTAAGTCCCGATGTCCACTACAGGGGACATTGAACAAAAGTGGTGTTTTGAAGGTGTTAAAATTGCTGGATCTTTCTGAAATCTCTCTGAATTCAAGTTGAGACTGTCATTTTTCTGACACAAATTGACTGTGTGCAATAAAACACATAATAATGACCAAAAATGGTCAATTACCTCTGATGTTGCCATGAAATGAAAAAACTTAAGCCGCCATTTTGAAAATAAAATTTGTGAAATCTGTTAACCCAACCCACATAATTGTGGTATCACCAGAAAGCCCAGGATGTCCTCTTGAGAGTACAAAAGGATTGAAATAGTTGACATGAATGGTATTTCATTCATAAGACTTAGACTGATGTCCCCTACAGAGGACAAAAGTGAATGGCCGGGTCTCAGGAGGATAGGCATTGTAGTAATGCCCGAGCGTAGCACTTTTTTGCCACTAGGGGATGCCAAATAATAGTTATTTAGATTGGTTAGACACTGCGTAGTAATTACTGAATGTGGTAGTTTGGCATACTATTTGTCAAATCACTAATTGATTGTGTGAACGTATCGACTGGGGTGCTGACATTTGCTTGTATTTTGCACATACTGATTTATAAACTGTTGCTAGTTTATGATCTCTATTTTACTATTTGCAGCCCTCTAAGCTATTGTATTTTTGCACACTGTGTGAGGATTGTCTATTGCTTGTATTTTGCACATACTGACTACGGGTTGCTATATGTTTGTATTTTGCACATACTGACCTGAACCACTGTTGGATATTTGCACATAGTGATTTGTCATTCATTGCTAACAACTTGCACATACTGAGAACTGCCACTAGGCTTACTGCGTTGACATTGTCCCAGTCTAGTCCCCACCTACTTTTGCAGATTTGCACATAATTATATTGTCACTGTCGGAGTCATGCCAGTTTGGTGAACTTACTAACCTGTGAATTGATCAATTATTTATTTCCTTCTGTGGCCTCTTTTAATACTGTCATTAATTTGAGCTGTTAATAAAAAGAAATATTTTACTATACAATTGTCGTTGTATTGTTGTGTATCCAAGGGTCAAATAAAAGTTAAACCTGCTACGGTTACATGATCACACATTACGATTTACCCAGCTGAAATCATGTTACATTATAATGTGAAATTACCTGGGCTGTGAGCACTTCTCTTCAGTCGACTGGTTCTCTTCAGTTCACTTGGTGACTCTCCCTCTGTGTTCGTGTTGTTCCCCTGTTCTTAAATATGCCGTCAAGTTATCTTCAGTTCACTTGGTGACTCTCCCTCTGTGTTTGTGTTTCCCTGTTGTTAAATATGCCGTCAAGTTAAGGTGTGTCACAAGTCACATGGTCTCCCAGAAAAGCATAGCATTTACAGAAAGCTAAACGTGATCATGGGGAATGCAACGATTGGTTCTGAAAGTTGGATAATCAAGTGATCATAAAATTACGATCAAAAGACAAAAAGTGTAAAACGGCAATAGAAAATAAAACGAGAGAGAGATATGTTGTGTGTGTGTGAGAGAGAGAGAGCGAGAGAATGAATAGTCTCAAAGGCATTCTGAAGTATTCAAACATCAAACCAGTTTGACTCAGTATTCTGCCAACTTTGTTTTGCAAACTTGAATGTGTGGGTGTTGTCCTCATTCTACACGGTAAAAAATGATTCTCCCTTTGTGATCTTAACTTCTATTCTTTTGTTAAGTTGAATATGGTGTTGGTGATTTGCCCTAGGTGTTATCTTAACTTATTTTCTTTTGTCAAGTTGACTATTCACCACTGTACACACCAACAAGAACATGCTCTGGCTATCTAGACGCCCCTAGCGGCAGCTGCCCGGGACAGTCTAACTCTCCGTTTGACTTGGGAGCTGGGCTCAGGCAGAAACCACCGAACCAATCACATCGTGTATAGAGTCAGTGGGCGGGCTCAACATAATGATGACTGACATGCGACCAGAAGTTGCGACCATCAAGCATCCTGCTACTTGAAAACAAGAAGATGATTTGTTTAGCGTTATCCTATTGTGTGTAGAGAGAATTTGAAGACAACTGTTTATCCCACCCCTCTGATTGAGCCCTGTCTATTATGGTGAGTTCCCAGACCCTACATCTTGATGTGTCTAGCTGGTCAGGCTAGCTCTGGCTCAGATACGGAGAACATCAGTGACATAGGCTCCTGAATGGCATGACACTGACCTTTCTGGGGGATGACGTAGACGTGTTCTTTTCAGAGAGTAAGTGTCTTCATACTTAAATAATATCAAATACATGTTTTGATCTTAATAACATTTTATTTCGGTGCTCGGTACGTGTCTTCATACTTAAATAATATCAAATACATTTGTAATGTTTTAAAGGGTAAATTTGGTGAAGTTGGAAGATTTCCATACAAAGGAGGTGACAATGGGATTTTGAGTTTTCCTGTATGTATGATGTACATACCGAACTTCCGTTCTTGAACTCTGTTTTGCATTGTATCACCCCTTCAATGCACCCTGGGATGTGAACATTATCAGTCTGAATTTCTTGAAATGTTAAAGGGGAACTATGCAGTTTTATCTAGCTTCATTTACCTTTCTGTGTCTGAGACCAGCGGGCCACTGGCCCAAAGTTACAAGTCCTCCAGCCTCTCGCTCATGCTTGCAATGTAGAAACTTGCTTTACTGCACTACACATACACGCCAGGCACTGTCTAGAATAAGGTAGCGGTGGTAGCCTGGCACGCCCTCCCAGTGACGTAGCCTAACACCTTCGGCGTTTAACTAGAAAAGTAGCCTTGCACGCCCTCCCAGTGATGTAGCCTAACACCTTCGGCGTTTAACTAGAAAAGTAGCCTGGCACGCCCTCCCAGTGACGTAGCCTAACACCTTCGGCGTTGCTGTCGCTGGTCTGGCCAACTGCTCATCGGGCAGGATTTCTGAATTGCTGAATTTCTGAATTGAACTGCCCCCTTTGGTCGAGAACCAATCAACTTTGAGCAGCTCCAACGGCTCTGGGTAGAGGCGTGTTCAAGGCAGAGGAAAGAGTGTTGTTGGTTTAAACTCGGCAAACCCCTTTCTGACATCGACCAGTAGCAAATCGAGACACTTAAAGGAGGCGGGTCAACCAAGCGCTTGGAGAAACCTTTTATCACAGGCTCTTGGTCAGACTAAAGCCTCGCAGAGCCTTGAAAGTCGATGGCAATCAGGCTATAGCGGTGAAGTTTCTGAGACATTCATCATCATGGCAGAACCAGCAAGAGGAAGCAGAAAGCGAGTAAACCGTTGCCAGAGGAACAGGGACAGAGGAAACGGCAGACTGATTGAGTCTCGTAAAATATATACGCCGAGGCTGTAGGCGGAGTTCAGTGTCAGTGTAGAAACAAGGAACCACAATGGTTTCAGTCTTCGTGTAGCGGCAGTTATAGTTAGAATATCCTGTGTACGCGTCGTACAAGATGTTGGAGTGTTTTTAATATTGTTGCAGGTTCAACTAAATACCATAAAGTAAGCCACCAATGATACAGTAAAACATGTGCCAATTAGCTTAGTTAGTTGTTGCCTTTTGCATTTCGTTTTTTCCCCCATGTTAGACATTTTCCATGTCTCATGTTATTTCTCCATATGGAAAATAATGTATTTTTTTATACTTAGTATTTAAGTATTTTGACTATCATACACATTCAGGTGAATTTGCATAAAATTAATTTAGGCCAAACATTTTCTAGCTAACATTTCAATGTTTTGTAACATTTCAACTTGGTGGGAATCAAACTTCAGGAGTACATGTATAAGATAAGTGACAATAAACTCTAATTCCCTTCTAATCTAAACCAATCAGTATTTATTTTTTTATTATCTCTGCAGATGAAGAAATGTTCTGTTCAAACAGATAATGTATGAGTAAACAAAGTTCTATTTGTTTTTTATGTTCTACATACTGTTATGTCAAACATGGTATGAAAGGAATGTAATGTGTGCACCACTATGAATTGTACAATATGAACATGTTGTCTTGTGAAATTCCCTGATCTGTGACTGCCTGAATTCTACAATATGAACATGTTGTCTTGTGAAATTACCTGATCTGTGACTGCCTGAATTCTACAATATGAACATGTTGTCTTGTGAAATTACCTGATCTGTGACTGCCTGAATTCTATAATATGAACATGTTGTCTTGTGAAATTACCTGATCTGTGACTGCCTGAAGGCTTTTCTCCTCTTCAGTAATTCTTTTGAATTCTACAATAGGAATTTTTTCGATTGTCAAATGACCTGATCCGTGACTGCCTGAAGGCTTTGCTCCTCCTGTGGTAATTCTCTTGAAGCTCTGAGGCTGTGCTCCCGTTAACAAGGCATCTTTGAGCGTCATACTGGGAGGGGCTAATGTACTAAGTCACATGTCTTCCAGGAAACAGGCATGTTTATGAGAAGCAGACAAACACTAAGCAAAATGCATGTTTTTATCACTTAAATAAATCTACAGGCTACCTAATAAGCGCCTAGCTAATCTCACTGAGCTACTCCAATTCTCAGAGACAGACCATTTCTAATCAAGCTATCTTCTTCTACCTTCTACCACCTTCTACTCGCACCAAACAGGGTGAAGCAGCTTTCAGCTACCATGCAGTCCAGATATGGAACAAACTCCCTGATCACATTATCCTCTATTTTCTGTCGACAAACAGTCAAATTGAGTATAGATATGTATCCACATGATAAAGGACGTCTTTAACATCTATACAGAAGTCCTACTTTAGCAGGCTTACAAGCAGGGTTCCAAAAGAATTAGAGAAAAAAAAAGAATAGAAGAACAAGAAATTATGGCAATCTTACTTGAACAGCAGGGACAGACAGCAGGGCTTGGCAAGGGACAGTGCTTAAATAATTACCTGTCCCTCTTGTAGAGCAGGTTAGGCCAAATTTTTACTGGAACCTTTCAGTTTTTGCAGAAAGCATGAAACGAGGCCCCAGCTGTGGTGCAACTGGCTGGGGCACCTGCACTGCACGCCGGCGACCCGGGTTCCTTTCCCGCCCCGTGGTCCTTTCCAGATCCCACCCCTGCTCTCTCTCTCATTCACTTCATGTCTCTCTCCACTGTCACTGTCAATAAAGGCATAAAACACCCAAACAAATATTCTTAGTGCATGTATTCTTAGTTTCTTTAACACTTCAAAATAACATTTGATGAATAAACCGTAAAGGTTTGTAGATTTAACAAAAGCTGGTTTGCTTCTTAACCAAAATACGGTTCGGTGTGTTGCTTAGACGACTTGCTGTCAGATTCAGATTCCCTTTATTGTAAAAGAATATTCTGTGGACGGATCTCAAGCAATACATTCATACAACTAAGTAAAACAATCAAACTATAAATCACATTTGTACATTCCACTTCCATGCACACACCAACACTCACACTGTCAGCAGGCACATGGCCAACATTTGCTGTAAACATAGGCACAGTTATTGCACAATCCCAGTCAACCCCTCTCTCTCACACACACACACACACACACACACAAACACTTGCAGGCTCTCTAGAACGACCCCAGGCAGTTGGAATCTTCCTGGACAAGGGAGTTTAGCCCTGATTGCTTCCCAACCCCTCTTTTTTATAGAATCTTTTTTTTTTTTTAGTTGAGTTGAATGGACACTTGAGCACAAGGAATTTCAATACTTACAATAAATGCTTATTTATGAGTAAATTACAATAAACTTTGAACTTGAACTTGTTAGCTTAATGATTTCATGGTAGTGTTCAGTGCAGTGAGGGCCTTTGGGTAGAAACTGTTCAGCAATCTAGTGGTGTGTCTTCTATAAGTGTGCTGTATCGTCTGCCTGAGGGCAGAGGGTCAAAGAGATGGTGGACAGGGCGGGAAGAGGCTAGTTGTGTAAAAGGGGAAGTAGTAGCACCAGATGGTTGTGACAAACCACAACAGTTTCGAGAAATGGCTTGTGCAGGGGACCGTGAGAAATGGCGTGTGCAGGGGACCCTGAGAAATGGTGCTGGTCAGGGGGAAACGGAAAGCTTCTTAGTGCAACAAGGAAGAGTAGGAGCCCCGCCAGAGTCCTGCAAAATGACCTCCATGCCCTAGAAAATGACCACCCTGTCAGAAACAGACTTATGAAGATGACCTGAGGGACCTGGTCCAGCACCATGCAGCTCAACTGGTATTCGGCTACAGATTGGCACATCATGGACACAGCTACGGTCTCTCTCTCACACTCACACTCACACTCACACTCACACTCACACTCACACTCACACTCACACTCACACTCACACTCACACACACACACACACACACACAGACACACTGTGAGGTCACAGTTGAGGTATTTATTAATACATAATTCAATAAACAGTTACATCTGGCTTATGTGTGTTGTGTGTGTGTGTGTGTGTGTGTGAGTGTGAGTGTTAGAGTGAAGGGTCCTTCAGGCCTGGCAGGAAGTGCTACTCTATGTGTGTGTGTGCGTGTGCGTGTGCGTGTGCGCGCGTGTGTGTGAAGGGTCCTTCAGGCCTGGGAGGAAGTGCTACTCTCTGCTACTTCCTGTGTCTGTTTGTTTCTACGGTTCACAGCGTAAGCTGCAGCTCCCACAGCCAGTGCAGCATACGTCACCAGAACAAACTACAGAGAGAGAGAGAGAGAGAGAGAGAGAGAGAGAGAGAGAGAGAGAGAGAGAGAGATGGAGAGAGAGAGAGAGAGAGAGAGAGAGAGAGAGAGAGAGAGAGAGAGAGAGAGAGAGAGAGAGGGGGGGGGGGGGGAGATGGAGGGGGAAGAGAGAGGGATAAAGAGAGAGAAACATTAGATACAACTCATCCTAAAGTTTTCCACTGAATGCTCAACCTGATTCAACTCCACTTTACTCAATAGAACTTTCTTCAACTCGCCTTTTGGTAACAAGTGCTTCCTTTTCCACCGCAAACAAAAGTACCTGGGTGCCATAGCGACACCAATGGAATCTAGCACATCATCATTGTGGTTAATTAGCTAGGCTAGCATACAGTAGCCATAATAGTGGGCAGTGGTAACATAGTGTTTAAGGAGCTAAGCTAACACATAGCAGCTGTAACCGTGGGCAGTGGTAGCAGAGTGGTTAAGGAGCTAAGCTAACACATAGCAGCTGTAACAGTAGGCAGTGGTAGCATTAGTGGTTAAGGAGCTAAGCTAACACTAAGCAGCTGTAACAGTGGGCAGTGGTAGCAGAGTGGTTAAGGAGCTAAGCTAACACATAGCAGCTGTAACAGTGGGCAGTGGTAGCATTAGTGTTTAAGGAGCTAAGCTAACACATAGCAGCTGTAACAGTGGGCAGTGGTAGCATTAGTGGTTAAGGAGCTAAGCTAACACATAGCAGCTGTAATAGTGGGCAGTGGTAGCAGAGTGGTTAAGGAGCTAAGCTAACACATAGCAGTTGTAACAGTGGGCAGTGGTAGCATAGTGGTTAAGGAGCTAAGCTAACACATAGCAGCTGTAACAGTGGGCAGTGGTAGCAGAGTGGTTAAGGAGCTAAGCTATCACATAGCATCTGTAACAGTGGGCAGTGGTAGCATAGTGGTTAAGGAGCTAAGCTAACACGCGGGCGATTCACACCTTTCCTGTGTGAAGCTGATGGGGCCACCATTTGCTGAAGTGTGGTTTATGAGTCATGAAAACATTGCAATATACAACCATGAAGGGAAGCAAATGTGTGTCTCGGAAAAAAAATTGTGTAAAATAAACTTTTGAAGTCTGTCTCTGTGTGTGTGTGTGTGTGTGTGTGTGTGTGTGTGTGTGTGTGTGTGTGTGTGTGCAAAGGCACTTCAGGAGCTCATTGGTTAACGGTGGAGCATTAGCTGTGTTGTAACGGCATATTTTACTCTTTACATGCTCAGTCCAACAATGAACATATTGTTTGCCCATATTACTAACAAAATTATATCTGAAATATGGTAGGCTACATACTGTAGCTGCCATTGTGAATACCATAGATATATATATTGACTAGATGTCGCCTTCAGCTTCTAAGCATACGTCAACACCGGCGCCATGTTGGAGCGGGGATTCTGAAGCTCTAAACTAGTTCACCCGTGTTGTCCAGTGTTACATATTTAGCTACTTTTGGGCATCCCGAGTGATTAAACTCTTATCTATTGACTAGCGACAAATTCGGCGACTTCTCACAATGATGTCAAACTCCGTTTCTCAGTTGAAACGTCAGAAAATCACCGTTATAGTGGCTTTTCCATTTGTGAATTAGTAAACTACATAATGCCCCCTTTGGTCGAGAACCAATCAACTTTGAGCAGCTCCAACGGCTCTGGGTAGAGGCGTGTTCAAGGCAGAGGAAAGAGTGTTGTTGGTTTAAACTCGGCAAACCCCTTTCTGACATCGACCAGTAGCAAATCGAGACACTTAAAGGAGGCGGGTCAACCAAGCGCTTGGAGAAACCTTTTATCACAGGCTCTTGGTCAGACTAAAGCCTCGCAGAGCCTTGAAAGTCGATGGCAATCAGGCTATAGCGGTGAAGTTTCTGAGACATTCATCATCATGGCAGAACCAGCAAGAGGAAGCAGAAAGCGAGTAAACCGTTGCCAGAGGAACAGGGACAGAGGAAACGGCAGACTGATTGAGTCTCGTAAAATATATACGCCGAGGCTGTAGGCGGAGTTCAGTGTCAGTGTAGAAACAAGGAACCACAATGGTTTCAGTCTTCGTGTAGCGGCAGTTATAGTTAGAATATCCTGTGTACGCGTCGTACAAGATGTTGGAGTGTTTTTAATATTGTTGCAGGTTCAACTAAATACCATAAAGTAAGCCACCAATGATACAGTAAAACATGTGCCAATTAGCTTAGTTAGTTGTTGCCTTTTGCATTTCGTTTTTTCCCCCATGTTAGACATTTTCCATGTCTCATGTTATTTCTCCATATGGAAAATAATGTATTTTTTTATACTTAGTATTTAAGTATTTTGACTATCATACACATTCAGGTGAATTTGCATAAAATTAATTTAGGCCAAACATTTTCTAGCTAACATTTCAATGTTTTGTAACATTTCAACTTGGTGGGAATCAAACTTCAGGAGTACATGTATAAGATAAGTGACAATAAACTCTAATTCCCTTCTAATCTAAACCAATCAGTATTTATTTTTTTATTATCTCTGCAGATGAAGAAATGTTCTGTTCAAACAGATAATGTATGAGTAAACAAAGTTCTATTTGTTTTTTATGTTCTACATACTGTTATGTCAAACATGGTATGAAAGGAATGTAATGTGTGCACCACTATGAATTGTACAATATGAACATGTTGTCTTGTGAAATTCCCTGATCTGTGACTGCCTGAATTCTACAATATGAACATGTTGTCTTGTGAAATTACCTGATCTGTGACTGCCTGAATTCTACAATATGAACATGTTGTCTTGTGAAATTACCTGATCTGTGACTGCCTGAATTCTATAATATGAACATGTTGTCTTGTGAAATTACCTGATCTGTGACTGCCTGAAGGCTTTTCTCCTCTTCAGTAATTCTTTTGAATTCTACAATAGGAATTTTTTCGATTGTCAAATGACCTGATCCGTGACTGCCTGAAGGCTTTGCTCCTCCTGTGGTAATTCTCTTGAAGCTCTGAGGCTGTGCTCCCGTTAACAAGGCATCTTTGAGCGTCATACTGGGAGGGGCTAATGTACTAAGTCACATGTCTTCCAGGAAACAGGCATGTTTATGAGAAGCAGACAAACACTAAGCAAAATGCATGTTTTTATCACTTAAATAAATCTACAGGCTACCTAATAAGCGCCTAGCTAATCTCACTGAGCTACTCCAATTCTCAGAGACAGACCATTTCTAATCAAGCTATCTTCTTCTACCTTCTACCACCTTCTACTCGCACCAAACAGGGTGAAGCAGCTTTCAGCTACCATGCAGTCCAGATATGGAACAAACTCCCTGATCACATTATCCTCTATTTTCTGTCGACAAACAGTCAAATTGAGTATAGATATGTATCCACATGATAAAGGACGTCTTTAACATCTATACAGAAGTCCTACTTTAGCAGGCTTACAAGCAGGGTTCCAAAAGAATTAGAGAAAAAAAAAGAATAGAAGAACAAGAAATTATGGCAATCTTACTTGAACAGCAGGGACAGACAGCAGGGCTTGGCAAGGGACAGTGCTTAAATAATTACCTGTCCCTCTTGTAGAGCAGGTTAGGCCAAATTTTTACTGGAACCTTTCAGTTTTTGCAGAAAGCATGAAACGAGGCCCCAGCTGTGGTGCAACTGGCTGGGGCACCTGCACTGCACGCCGGCGACCCGGGTTCCTTTCCCGCCCCGTGGTCCTTTCCAGATCCCACCCCTGCTCTCTCTCTCATTCACTTCATGTCTCTCTCCACTGTCACTGTCAATAAAGGCATAAAACACCCAAACAAATATTCTTAGTGCATGTATTCTTAGTTTCTTTAACACTTCAAAATAACATTTGATGAATAAACCGTAAAGGTTTGTAGATTTAACAAAAGCTGGTTTGCTTCTTAACCAAAATACGGTTCGGTGTGTTGCTTAGACGACTTGCTGTCAGATTCAGATTCCCTTTATTGTAAAAGAATATTCTGTGGACGGATCTCAAGCAATACATTCATACAACTAAGTAAAACAATCAAACTATAAATCACATTTGTACATTCCACTTCCATGCACACACCAACACTCACACTGTCAGCAGGCACATGGCCAACATTTGCTGTAAACATAGGCACAGTTATTGCACAATCCCAGTCAACCCCTCTCTCTCACACACACACACACACACACACACAAACACTTGCAGGCTCTCTAGAACGACCCCAGGCAGTTGGAATCTTCCTGGACAAGGGAGTTTAGCCCTGATTGCTTCCCAACCCCTCTTTTTTATAGAATCTTTTTTTTTTTTTAGTTGAGTTGAATGGACACTTGAGCACAAGGAATTTCAATACTTACAATAAATGCTTATTTATGAGTAAATTACAATAAACTTTGAACTTGAACTTGTTAGCTTAATGATTTCATGGTAGTGTTCAGTGCAGTGAGGGCCTTTGGGTAGAAACTGTTCAGCAATCTAGTGGTGTGTCTTCTATAAGTGTGCTGTATCGTCTGCCTGAGGGCAGAGGGTCAAAGAGATGGTGGACAGGGCGGGAAGAGGCTAGTTGTGTAAAAGGGGAAGTAGTAGCACCAGATGGTTGTGACAAACCACAACAGTTTCGAGAAATGGCTTGTGCAGGGGACCGTGAGAAATGGCGTGTGCAGGGGACCCTGAGAAATGGTGCTGGTCAGGGGGAAACGGAAAGCTTCTTAGTGCAACAAGGAAGAGTAGGAGCCCCGCCAGAGTCCTGCAAAATGACCTCCATGCCCTAGAAAATGACCACCCTGTCAGAAACAGACTTATGAAGATGACCTGAGGGACCTGGTCCAGCACCATGCAGCTCAACTGGTATTCGGCTACAGATTGGCACATCATGGACACAGCTACGGTCTCTCTCTCACACTCACACTCACACTCACACTCACACTCACACTCACACTCACACTCACACTCACACTCACACACACACACACACACACACAGACACACTGTGAGGTCACAGTTGAGGTATTTATTAATACATAATTCAATAAACAGTTACATCTGGCTTATGTGTGTTGTGTGTGTGTGTGTGTGTGTGTGAGTGTGAGTGTTAGAGTGAAGGGTCCTTCAGGCCTGGCAGGAAGTGCTACTCTATGTGTGTGTGTGCGTGTGCGTGTGCGTGTGCGCGCGTGTGTGTGAAGGGTCCTTCAGGCCTGGGAGGAAGTGCTACTCTCTGCTACTTCCTGTGTCTGTTTGTTTCTACGGTTCACAGCGTAAGCTGCAGCTCCCACAGCCAGTGCAGCATACGTCACCAGAACAAACTACAGAGAGAGAGAGAGAGAGAGAGAGAGAGAGAGAGAGAGAGAGAGAGAGAGAGATGGAGAGAGAGAGAGAGAGAGAGAGAGAGAGAGAGAGAGAGAGAGAGAGAGAGAGAGAGGAGAGAGAGGGGGGGGGGGGGGGAGATGGAGGGGGAAGAGAGAGGGATAAAGAGAGAGAAACATTAGATACAACTCATCCTAAAGTTTTCCACTGAATGCTCAACCTGATTCAACTCCACTTTACTCAATAGAACTTTCTTCAACTCGCCTTTTGGTAACAAGTGCTTCCTTTTCCACCGCAAACAAAAGTACCTGGGTGCCATAGCGACACCAATGGAATCTAGCACATCATCATTGTGGTTAATTAGCTAGGCTAGCATACAGTAGCCATAATAGTGGGCAGTGGTAACATAGTGTTTAAGGAGCTAAGCTAACACATAGCAGCTGTAACCGTGGGCAGTGGTAGCAGAGTGGTTAAGGAGCTAAGCTAACACATAGCAGCTGTAACAGTAGGCAGTGGTAGCATTAGTGGTTAAGGAGCTAAGCTAACACTAAGCAGCTGTAACAGTGGGCAGTGGTAGCAGAGTGGTTAAGGAGCTAAGCTAACACATAGCAGCTGTAACAGTGGGCAGTGGTAGCATTAGTGTTTAAGGAGCTAAGCTAACACATAGCAGCTGTAACAGTGGGCAGTGGTAGCATTAGTGGTTAAGGAGCTAAGCTAACACATAGCAGCTGTAATAGTGGGCAGTGGTAGCAGAGTGGTTAAGGAGCTAAGCTAACACATAGCAGTTGTAACAGTGGGCAGTGGTAGCATAGTGGTTAAGGAGCTAAGCTAACACATAGCAGCTGTAACAGTGGGCAGTGGTAGCAGAGTGGTTAAGGAGCTAAGCTATCACATAGCATCTGTAACAGTGGGCAGTGGTAGCATAGTGGTTAAGGAGCTAAGCTAACACGCGGGCGATTCACACCTTTCCTGTGTGAAGCTGATGGGGCCACCATTTGCTGAAGTGTGGTTTATGAGTCATGAAAACATTGCAATATACAACCATGAAGGGAAGCAAATGTGTGTCTCGGAAAAAAAATTGTGTAAAATAAACTTTTGAAGTCTGTCTCTGTGTGTGTGTGTGTGTGTGTGTGTGTGTGTGTGTGTGTGTGTGTGTGTGTGCAAAGGCACTTCAGGAGCTCATTGGTTAACGGTGGAGCATTAGCTGTGTTGTAACGGCATATTTTACTCTTTACATGCTCAGTCCAACAATGAACATATTGTTTGCCCATATTACTAACAAAATTATATCTGAAATATGGTAGGCTACATACTGTAGCTGCCATTGTGAATACCATAGATATATATATTGACTAGATGTCGCCTTCAGCTTCTAAGCATACGTCAACACCGGCGCCATGTTGGAGCGGGGATTCTGAAGCTCTAAACTAGTTCACCCGTGTTGTCCAGTGTTACATATTTAGCTACTTTTGGGCATCCCGAGTGATTAAACTCTTATCTATTGACTAGCGACAAATTCGGCGACTTCTCACAATGATGTCAAACTCCGTTTCTCAGTTGAAACGTCAGAAAATCACCGTTATAGTGGCTTTTCCATTTGTGAATTAGTAAACTACATAATTCGCCAAACGCATCGCCACATGATTATAAAAGTAGTGATTGGCCTATGTAGTATCAGACCGTGTTAAAGCACAGAAGTAAATGTTCAAACAACTTACCATCTAACAACAGCAACTTCTGGTGAGATTACAACCTGAGTCAACGAGACAAGCAGCAGCCTCAACCAGAGCCCGTATCAAACCTGGTTGAGTTCACTCAGAGTTCCTTTAGCGGCGGTCGTGAGCTAGCATGGTGAGCTAGTGCAGCATGCATGGGAGTGAATGGGGCTAGACGGGTAAGTTTATCTTCGTCATTTTAAAAAGCTTAGTTTTTCTCTGGACTTGACGTAAATACACGTTTGTCAGTTGAAACAAACCAAAACACTACGAAATCGCTTGAGATTTTGACGATTTATGGTGAATTAATGTTCGATAGATCCTTGCCTGTATTGACGCCAATGCATTTAAGTGGAGTAGAACCCCGCTGTACGATGGCGTCTCTATTGACGCATTCCTTCCTATGAACTGCAGCAGTCAAGGCGACATCTAGTCAATATATATATCTATGGTGAATACCAATTGGCAAAACCTGGTGTGTGTGTGTGTGTGTGTGTGTGTGTGTGTGTGTGTGTGTGTGTGTGTTTGTGTGTACGTGTGTTTGTGTGTGTGTGCGTGTGCGTGTGCGTGTGCGCGTGCGTGTGTGCGTGTGTGCGTGTGTGTGTGTGTGTGCGCGTGTGTGTCTTACATTGCGGCGCCCCTGTAGTGTATAAGTGTTGAAGTGTCTCCTCCATCCAGTCAGATCAACAGTTGCAGGAGCCTCTATACCAAACAGCTGTCTCTGTACATGTGTGTACACACACACAACACACACACACACACACACAAACACAGAGAGACAGAGATAGAGAGATAAGTATACTTCAGCAATACATATACACACGCATCTACTCAACACACACACACACACACACACACACACACACACTGAGCAAGTTGTCTCTCTTTCTGTTCTGGCCCTGCCGCAGGCCGCTGGGTCCTAGTGCCTGTTTCAGTAAAGGGTTGACTGTGCTTGGCCAATAACCGAAAGAACTGACCTCTTGCACTAATGTTGTAGAAATGCACAGAGCCAGAGTCTAAGCAGGCTACATAAGTTGAAACGTTTTACTCTAGAACCAGGTTTTTATCATTCAATCCTATTCAAACATGCTGGTGTACAATCGTCTCACTTGCTCTGTCTTATCATCACCATTCATTTACTAGTACATTGCACATGCACTAAGCAAGCGTTGACCTGTGTCTTATGATCACCACTCATTCCCTACACTAGGCCTACACCATGCACTAAGCAAGCGTTGACCTGTGTCTTATGATCACCACTCATTCCCTACACTACACCATGCACTAAGCAAGCGTTGACCTGTTTTATCATCACCATTCATTCCCTACATTATATACCATGCACTAAGCAAGCGTTGACCTGTGTCTTATCATCACCATTCATTCCCTACATTACACCATGCACTAAGCAAGCGTTGACCTGTGTCTTAATCATCACCACTCATTCCCTACATTACACCATGCACTAAGCAAGCGTTGACCTGTGTCTTATGATCACCAGTCATTCCCTACACTAGGCCTATGTACACCATGCACTAAGCAAGCGTTGACCTGTGTCTTACCATCACCTCCGTTTTGACCGGTGATCATGTAAACTAGTTTGAGTCCAGCCACTTCATGAACACGCTAAATGTAATCCACTGTCGTCGTTACCGGTTCTATATGATTTTTTTAACTTCGATTACAAAAGTCAAGTCATATCCCTACCTACCTTCACTTCGGATATCAGGTGCCCAAAACTAGTTAGGGGGATCCGCGTTTTAACAGGAGAAGTTGGCATGTCTAAAATCACAAATTACAGATGAACAGTACATACACAGAAATCGATAACTCGTTTTCTTATTCTGTGAGGTTAGCACAACAATTAGAATTTAGAAGCGTTATGAAACTCACTTGATTTTTCGCAAGGACACACAACTGAGCCGCCGCACGTTACTTCTTTATTTTTCCGGGGTCTGCGCAAACGGATAGGTGAAAGTCCAATCAGAGCACAGAACAATCCTTTGCTGACCAATGACATTGTTCATCTTGGGCGGGACTTGGAGTTGGTTACACAAGGACGTTTAAAGGGACCCAGCACCAATTTCACATAACCTTCGTCTCTCGTGGATGTAAAAGTTGAATGAAGGCACAAACACGATCGCGTTTCTGTCATTAGCTGGATCAGATATTGAATTATTTGCATTCACAATCACAATTGGAACAGATACAAGACGACAACAACAATGGAGATGCGATGTTAACATCTTCTGAAACCGAGCTTCCCCTTGTGACAGTATTTAGACGCTAGATGGCAGCACTGGATCAGCAACTGCAGTGTTTGCTCGCACCAAGGACATCCACACATGTATTAGGCTACATTACTCGTGTCAGTTAGGACATGTCTGTCTCTAATCTGTAATGGCAGACAATGTGTACGGTCTAGGTGTTGCCATGGCATCCACAACCAGTGACATTTCATTTAATATCAAACTGCTGGATTTTGAAAAAAAATACTCAATTTAACCCAATTAACACTTCTAGTCCTACACCAATCCTGGGTTTACTGAC
>NC_084994.1:2142255-2189755 GCF_963854185.1 Sardina pilchardus
CCAATCGAACGCACTGATCTATAAAGAACACTGGATAGTGCACTGACGTCATAAACCTGAAGCCTCAGCGTGGCGGCCATATTGGGACCACTTGCCAATCGAACGCACTGATCTATAAAGAACACTGGATAGCGCATCTATGTCATAAACCTGAAGCCTCAGCGTGGCGGCCATATTGGGACCACTTGCCAATCGAACGCACTGATCTATAAAGAACACTGGATAGCGCACCTACGTCATAAACCTGAAGCCTCAGTGCGGCGGCCATATTGGGCCCACTTGCCAATCGAACGCACTGATCTATAAAGAACACTGGATAGCGCACCGACGTCATAAACCTGAAGCCTCAGCGTGGCGGCCATATTGGGACCACTCGGGACAGTTCCATTGGCTTCATTGTTGATGGGGCGGCAACAATGGGATAGTCTATCCAGGTATTCTTTATAGATCAGTGGTTACAATGAACAGAATTCATGCTTCTGACCAGAGATTCTCTAGTTTGCATTTTATAGATCAGTGGTTAAAATGGTATAGTCTATCCAGGTCTTTTATAGATCAGTGGTTAAAATGATCAGAATTCATGCTTCTGACCAGAGATCAATGGGATAGTCTATCCAGGTATTCTTTATAGATCAGTGGTTGAAATGGGATAGTCTATCCAGGTATTCTTTATAGATCAGTGGTTAAAAAGGGACAGTCTATCCAGGTATTCTTTATATATCAGTGGCTAAAATGGGATAGTCTATCCAGGTCTTTTATAGATCAGTGGTTAAAATGGGACAGTCTATCCAGGTATTCTTTATATATCAGTGGTTAAAATGGGATAGTCTATCCAGGTCTTTCATAGATCAGTGGTTAAAATGGGATAGTCTATCCAGGTCTTTTATAGATCAGTGGTTAAAATGGGACAGTCTATCCAGGTCTTTTATAGATCAGTGGTTAAAATGGGACAGTCTATCCAGGTATTCGTTATATATCAGTGGTTAAAATGGGATAGTCTATCCAGGTCTTTTATAGATCAGTGGTTAAAATGGGATAGTCTATCCAGGTATTCGTTATATATCAGTGGTTAAAATGGGATAGTCTATCCAGGTCTTTTATAGATCGTGGTTAAAATGGGATAGTCTATCCAGGTCTTTTATAGATCAGTGGTTAAAATGGGATAGTCTATCCAGGTATTCGTTATATATCAGTGGTTAAAATGGGACAGTCTATCCAGGTATTCTTTATATATCAGTGGTTAAAATGGGATAGTCTATCCAGGTCTTTTATAGATCAGTGGTTAAAATGGGATAGTCTATCCAGGTCTTTTATAGATCAGTGGTTAAAATGGGACAATCTATCCAGGTATTCGTTATATATCAGTGGTTAAAATGGGATAGTCTATCCAGGTCTTTTATAGATCAGTGGTTAAAATGAACAGAATTCAGGCCCCGGCAGTGGCGCAACTGGCTGGGGCACCTGCACCGTAAAAAGCCCAAAAAATAATCTTAAAAAAAATAACAGACTTCATGCTTCTGACCAGAGTTTCTCCAGTTTGCACCGCGTCTCCTTGACGACGGCGGCGATGCTCGTGGCCCCTGCATCACAGAGGTTGTTATGGCTCAGGGCGAGCTCTCTGATGGAGGCCGGGCGGGAGAGCAGGGCAGCGGCGAGAGTGGAGCACGCCTCGGCGTCAATCCCACAGTAGGACAGTCTGGACACACACACACACACACACACGCACACACACACACACACACACACACCACATACACACACACACCACACACCACACACCACACACCACACACCACACACCACACACCACACACCACACACCACACACCACACACACACACACACACACACACACACACACACACACACACCACACACACACACACCACACACACACCACATACACACCACACACCACACACACCACACACACCACACACACCACACACACACACCACATACACACACCACATACACACACACACACACACACACACACACACACACACTTTTATTTAGATCTGAAAGGCAAGCAAGGAAAACCAGACACAAATACTCTGGGAAGAGTCTACATGGCTCACACACTTTTACGGGTCCTGTACTACTGTACTGCTCAACACATTAAAGGAATAGTTCGGAATTTTGGACATGGGACCTCATTTCCAACTTTACCGAGGTGATATAGGTCGGTGGAGACGGTTTTTTATCGCGTTTAACCCCTTCCTTCAGTTGCAGCGTCCCCCTTTGCTAACGCTGGTTCTTAGCTAACGCATTACTACGGTAACATCAGTCTGACATCAACAACAGTCTTACTCACTCCACCGCACACCCGAGACAAGTCAATTAAAACGTCAGACTATTGATATACGTGTCCGTGTTGATAGAATAATTTTAGAAATAAAACTAACCTTGCAACTCAATGATTTATTACATTTTGAGGGACTAGTTTCTCAATATCAATCCGCCACTGCCATACAGGGAACAAGGTAGGCTATTGCAATGCGATGCAAGGTTAGTTTTATTTCTAACATTGTTCTATCAACACAGGCATGTGCATTGATAGTCTGACGTTATCATTTACTTGTTTCGGGTGTTCTGTGGAGTGTTTTCAGTGGCAGGCTGGATGTTACCGTTGACTTGCGTTATCTCGGCACCTAGGTTAGCACGAGATGAACGCTGCAACTCAAGGAAGGGCAGAAATTCACTGAAAATGGTCTTCACCGATATACAGTATATCACCCCGACTAAGTTGGAAATAAGGTCCTATGTCCAAAATTCCAAACTATTCCTATAAGGATAAACAGGACATCTGCGTCTCCATATTTGTACTACTCAACACATTAAGGATAAACAGGTCCTGTACTACTGTACTACTGTACTACTGTACTACTGTACTACTCAACACATTAAGGATAAACAGGTCCTGTACTACTGTACTACTATACTACTGTACTACGCAACACATTAAGGATAAACAGGACATCTGCGTCTCCTGTACTACTGTACTACGCAACACATTAAGGATAAACAGGTCCTGTACTACTGTACTACTGTACTACGCAACACATTAAGGATAAACAGGTCCTGTACTACTGTACTACTGTACTACTCAACACATTAAGGATAAACAGGTCCTGTACTACTGTACTACTGTACTACGCAACACATTAAGGATAAACAGGTCCTGTACTACTGTACTACTGTACTACGCAACACATTAAGGATAAACAGGTCCTGTACTACTGTACTACTGTACTACTCAACACATTAAGGATAAACAGGTCCTGTACTACTGTACTACTGTACTACTCAACACATTAAGGATAAACAGGTCCTGTACTACTGTACTACTGTACTACTCAACACATTAAGGATAAACAGGTCCTGTACTACTGTACTACTATGCTACTCAACACATTAAGGATAAACAGGACATCTACGTCTCCTGTACTACTGTACTACTCAACACATTAAGGATAAACAGGACATCTACGTCTCCTGTACTACTGTGCTACTCAACACATTAAGGATAAACAGGTCCTGTACTACTGTACTACTATACTACTCAACACATTAAGGATAAACAGGTCCTGTACTACTGTACTATCTGTACTACTGTACTACTGTACTACTGTACTACTCAACACATTAAGGATAAACAGGTCCTGTACTACTGTACTACTGTACTACTGTAATACTCAACACATTAAGGATAAACAGGTCCTGTACTACTGTACTACTGTACTACTGTACTACTCAACACATTAAGGATAAACAGGACATCAACGTCTCCTGTACTACTGTACTACTCAACACATTAAGGATAAACAGGTCCTGTACTACTGTACTACTATACTACTCAACACATTAAGGATAAACAGGTCCTGTACTACTGTACTATCTGTACTACTGTACTACTGTACTACTGTACTACTCAACACATTAAGGATAAACAGGTCCTGTACTACTGTACTACTGTACTACTGTAATACTCAACACATTAAGGATAAACAGGTCCTGTACTACTGTACTACTGTACTACTATACTACTCAACACATTAAGGATAAACAGGACATCTGCGTCTCCATATACTACGCAACACATTAAGGATAAACAGGACATCTGCGTCTCCATATTTGTAATACTCAACACATTAAGGATAAACAGGACATCTACGTCTCCATATTTGTACTACTATACTACTCAACACATTAAGGATAAACAGGTCCTGTACTACTGTACTACTTTACTACTATACTACTGTACTACTCAACACATTAAGGATAAACAGGTCCTGTACTACTGTACTACTATACTACTCAACACATTAAGGATAAACAGGTCCTGTACTACTGTACTACTGTACTACTATACTACTGTACTACTCAACACATTAAGGATAAACAGGTCCTGTACTACTGTACTACTATACTACTCAACACATTAAGGATAAACAGGTCCTGTACTACTGTACTACTATACTACTCAACACATTAAGGATAAACAGGTCCTGTACTACTGTACTACTGTACTACTATACTACTGTACTACTCAACACATTAAGGATAAACAGGACATCTGCGTCTCCATATTTGCATGCTCCTCAGGATGGCCGAAACAGAGCAGAAATTAGCCTCCTTTGAGTTTACAGAACGGATTCTGGATGAGAACTAACCTGATTATGTTGAGTTTACAGAGTGGATTCTGGATGGGAACTAACCTGATTATGTTGAGTTTACAGAGCGGATTCTGGATGGGAACTAACCTGATTATGTTGAGAGTTTACAGAGCGGATTCTGGATGGGAACTAACCTCATTATGTTGAGTTTACAGAGTGGATTCTGGATGGGAACTAACCTGATTATGTTGACTTTACAGAGCGGATTCTGGATGGGAACTAACTTGATTATGTTGACTTTACAGAGCGGATTCTGGATGAGAACTAACCTGATTATGTTGACTTTACAGAGCGGATTCTGGATGAGAACTAACCTGATTATGTTGAGTTTACAGAGCGGATTCTGGATGGGTACTAACCTGATTATGTTGACTTTACAGAGTGGATTCTGGATGAGAACTAACCTGATTATGTTGACTTTACAGAGCGGATTCTGGATGGGAACTAACCTGATTATGTTGAGTACAGAGCGGATTCTGGATGGGAACTAATCTGATTATGTTGACTTTACAGAGCGGATTCTGGATGGGAACTAACCTGATTATGTTGAGTTTACAGAGTGGATTCTGGATGAGAACTAACCTGATTATGTTGACTTTACAGAGCGGATTCTGGATGGGAACTAACCTGATTATGTTGAGTTTACAGAGTGGATTCTGGATGAGAACTAACCTGATTATGTTGACTTTACAGAGTGGATTCTGGATGGGTACTAACCTGATTATGTTGACTTTACAGAGTGGATTCTGGATGGGTACTAACCTGATTATGTTGACTTTACAGAGTGGATTCTGGATGAGTACTAACCTGATAATGTTGACTTTACAGAGCGGATTCTGGATGGGAACTAACCTGATTATGTTGAGTTTACAGAGTGGATTCTGGATGGGAACTAACCTGATTATGTTGACTTTACAGAGTGGATTCTCGATGAGTACTAACCTGATTATGTTGACTTTACAGAGTGGATTCTGGATGAGAACTAACCTGATTATGTTGAGTTTACAGAGCGGATTCTGGATGAGAACTAACCTGATTATGTCGACTTTACAGAGCGGATTCTGGATGAGAACTAACCTGATTATGTCGACTTTACAGAGCGGATTCTGGATGAGTACTAACCTGATTATGTCGACTTTACAGAGCGGATTCTGGATGAGAACTAACCTGATTATGTTGACTTTACAGAGCGGATTCTGGATGAGTACTAACCTGATTATGTTGACTTTACAGAGCAGATTCTGGATGGGAACTAACCTGATTATGTTGAGTACAGAGCGGATTCTGGATGAGAACTAACCTGATTATGTTGAGTTTACAGAGCGGATTCTGGATGGGAACTAACCTGATTATGTTGACTTTACAGAGCGGATTTTGGATGGGAACTAACCTGATTATGTTGAGTTTACAGAGCGGATTCTGGATGAGAACTAACCTGATTATGTTGACTTTACAGAGCGGATTCTGGATGAGTACTAACCTGATTATGTTGACTTTACAGAGCGGATTCTGGATGGGTACTAACCTGATTATGTTGAGTACAGAGCGGATTCTGGATGAGTACTAACCTGATTATGTTGACTTTACAGAGCGGATTCTCCAGCAGCGCTGCAGCCCGTTGGATCCCGCCCCGCCCCGGCTGGGTTCCAGTGAGGGTGAAGTCCCTCAGGTGGGAGGGGTTGGAGGAGAGGGCAGAGGCCAAGGCACACCAGCCCTCCTCTCTGATCCCACAGAATATCAATCTGTGGAAGGGGAGACACATGTCACTCACACCAGAATTGCCTGTGGCGCAGCAGGCTACAGCGCTCGTACCATTACCATATATACGGGTCCAGGTTCGAATCCGGCCTGCAGTCATGTCCCAATACCACCCCATCTCTCTCTCCCACTTGTTTCCTGTCTATCTCTTCACTGGCCTATAATAATAAAGGTCAAAAAAGATATACTTTACTGTAGAATTGCCTGAACACAGGCCTGAATAAACCTCCATAAGGACAGAGGTGATACTCGCCACTGCAGCAGTTTGAACATCGGCCAATTTTCAAAACCCAATTAGGCCCTTGAGCCAAAAAGATTGCCCACCCTTGCTCTATATAATAGTGAGTGGTCATTTTGCTGTATAGTGAGTCCTTTAGGAATAAGCCACCCGAGTGCCTCTAGGCTCTATATGATCTTGTGTCCTTCAGTGATACAGTGCCCTCCATAAGTATTGGAACACATGTTTAAGTTGACTATAAAGAGGAATATAACATCATCTTTCGGAAACCCCTGTACTCTAAGGAAAACATGTATTTATTTATATAGAATATTGATTCACAAAGAAAACAGGTTGGATATGTCCTACTTTTTTTCATTAAAGGCATTAAGATCAATTTTAAAGTATGATGTTATATTCCTCCTTATAGTCGACTTTAGCATGTGTTCCAATACTCACTGTATGGAGGGTGCTGTAACTCACCTTAATGCCTCTAAAGGATAGTTAGGGTACTTCAGCGATAGCTCACCTTAGTGCTTCTACATGATTTATTGTCACTCAGTGATTACTCACAGCAGTCTCTCCAAGTGAGAGCGCGGGTCCTTCAGCAGAAGTGCCAGCAGCTTCACCCCTGCATCCCCAGGGCTATTGGAGTCCAGGTTCAGCCACTTCAGGTGGGCGGGGTTAGAGGAGAGGGCCGCCGCCAGGTCAGCACAGCCCTCCAGTCCCATAGAGCAACAGCGCAACCTGCTGGCCAACATTGCACATGACGGCAACTTAAATGTTGTACATCACACTGGTCTCATGTAGGTGTGAGAGGCAGGCATGCAAGCAACGAGGCTAAATACCCTAGCATCTGTTGCTAGTAGAGGGCTGCCAGGTACTGACAGACTTTGACAAGATTTGGGAAAGATTCTTGAAAGATTGTAGTATTTTGAGTAAAGCTTGAATGAGGGGCATAAGTTCATACAGTCTTTGAAGAATCTTTCCCAAATCTTGTCAAAGTCTGTCAGTGTAAGGTATAGGCAGTGTAAGGTATAGGCAGTGTAAGGTATAGGCAGTGTAAGGTATAGGCTTAACCTGAATGCTGTACATCACACTGGTCTAGACTCATGCAGGTGTGAGAGGCAGGCATGCTAGTGTAACCTGCGTTGTGTGGAACCACCGCGGTCCAGCCCTGCACACGCCCGGACTCGAACCCGCGAGACAGCAGCACCTCGGATCGGGAGTCGAGCGCGCTAACAATCCAGCTAAAAGCCCAGGCTACTAGCTTTCATGCCAGCAGCGCTCTTGAAGTGTCGGGGAGTGAGGTTTACTAACGTTCCACCGCATAGCTAACCAGCTAGCACCCGTTACACTAGCAAGGGAGACTAAATACACTAGCATCGGTTGATAGTAGAGACCGACTGATTTATTAGCGGGCTAATATTAGGCAAAACTATAGGTACTGGCTATCACCATACTAAGCTCAATCTTTTAAGATTGAACTATAGGTACTGGCTATCACCATACTGGCTATCACCATACTAAGTTCAATCTTTTAAGATTGAACTATAGGTACTGGCTATCACCATACTAAGCTCAATCTTTTAAGATTGAACTATAGGTACTGGCTATCCCCATACTAAGCTCAATCTTTTAAAGATTGAACTATAGGTAGCTATCACTATACTAAGATCAATCATTTAAGATTGAACATTAGTCTGGGTAGCCTGCGCTTTATGTCTACTGCACAGCGAGGGTGGGAACAGGTGGGCATAGTTCAAATTACTCTATACACTTTCAGATAGTCTTTCAGCCAATCAGACAAATGATCCAGGTGCGCCTTTTGGATAAGCTAGTTTGTGATTGGACCCAGAAAATGTGGACAGGAAGCAGGAGAGATACATGTGCAGGTTTCCAGCCTGAGCTGCAGGGCGAAATCTAAATGGTCGGCAGATCAGGCCGGGTTTAACGGGATATAAATATTGATCCTTCATGAAGGCTACATTTCCAGTGTTGGTGTTACATGGTTTGTCCAACAGATGGCGCAGCATCTTTCTGCAAGACACTTGGTTCACTACTAAGGCTGGGATTATACTTGCCGTTAGACCAAGCGTAAGCGTATGCGCCCGTGTGCGACCTGCTGTGTCCTGTGTACAGACTCGCTGCAGCATTACGCACCCTACTGGAGGTCTTCACCAGGGGGAGACTAGTAGCCTAATGTCAGATGTGGATGTGGCCAAGTGCCATTGTTTACGCTCATGATTGCCCCCAGCTTTGATGTCGATAATGCATCTTGCAGTCACTTTCTTTTGGCAATGATCGCCCCCTACTTTCTTGTCAGTATTGCATCTCCCGGACGCGTCGTGTTCGCTTGCGACGACGTGCACGACCGACGCACCAAACGACCGCAAAATACGCGAGGCAGCCATGTTGCGAACACGAACGCGTTGTCTGCGGCAAGTCTAAACCTGCCTTAATGACAACAATGGAGGTTAGTATGATTGTTGGTGTGTCTGTAAAACATAAATGTGGTTACACCGAGTAACTTGAGAACAGTCAGCCCATTCATTCATTTTCATACTGACAGGAAAGTTACAGTTTAGTTAGTTAGCCACTACGCTAATGTTCACTATTGCTATGGTTTCTCAGAGGAAGATAATAGCAGGGCATGGATGAACACTTTATAAAATATAAAAAAACATTTTTGGATTTTTGCATAAAAATTTCAAAAGGCCATGGCTTGAAAGTGGTCAGAGATAAAGTCCTACTGTAAATGTGAAAACCATTGAGTATGAACTAAAGTTCATGAAGGGGGTAAATTTACTCATCTACTTTGCATATTATGACGTCACAGGATGGCAATAACGTCAAATTATGCACCTTTCAGTAAATACTGGTTGTTGAACATATTTGAGCAGTTTTACCTTGATTTTTGTAATTTCTCCGACATAACAAACAAACAGGAACACAGTCACATGTAAACTAACAACTGTATTCACAACACACCATATGATTGGCACAATGTATTCATGTGTCGACTTGTGGACCGTGGAAGGGGCAGGGTATGTGTAGACAAGTGCCATATTGACAGTACAAACTAACCCCATGCATTTCTATGGAGGACTTTTTAGCACTGTGTCTCCTCATTACAAAGTCTGGCTAAATCCACTAGTATCCATTGCTAACACAGTGCTAGCAAGGAGGCTAAGTCCACTAGCATATTTCGTTAGCACGTCTGTTAGGGAGGGACGGAAGGTGTGCTAGCAAGGAGGCTAACTCCACTAGCATCCTTCGCTTGCATGTCTGGTAAGGAAAGAAGTTGGGTATGCTAGCAAGGAGGCTTAATCCACTTCTGCTGCTGGCTGTGTGTGTATGTGTGTGTGTGTGTGAGTGCGAGTGTGAGTGGAAGGTCTGGATTGTGGATAATTTGTTCACACACACACACACGCTCACCCCAGTCTCTCTAGTGTGCAGCGAGGGTCCTTCAGAAAGCCACTGAGGTGCTTGATGCCAAGATCTCCCAAGTTGTTGCGGTTCATGTTGAGGTCAATGAGGTGAGATGGGTTTTCCTTGAGAGCAGAGCACAGGGCGGCCATGCCATGGTGAGAGATTCCACAGCCTTTCAACCTTCAGAGACAGGAAGAGACAGTAGCCTTTCAACCTTCTAGACAGGAAGGGAGAGTAGCCTTTCAAACTTCTAGACAGGAAGAGAGAGTAGCCTTTAAACCTTCTGGACAGGAAGGGAGAGTAGCCTTTCAACCTTCTAGACAGGAAGAGAGAGTAGCCTTTAAACCTTCTAGACAGGAAGAGAGAGTAGCCTTTCAACCTTCTAGACAGGAAGGGAGCCTTTAAACCTTCTAAACAGGAAGAGAGAGTAGCCCTTCAACCTTTTAGACAGGAAGAGAGAGTAGCATTTCAACCTTCTAGACAGGAAGGGAGAGTAGCCTTTCAACCTTCTAGACAGGAAGAGAGAGTAGCCTTTAAACCTTCTAAACAGGAAGAGAGAGTAGCCTTTCAACCTTCTAGACAGGAAGAGAGAGTAGCCTTTCAACCTTCTAAACAGGAAGAGAGAGTAGCCTTTCAACCTTCTAGACAGGAAGAGAGAGTAGCCTTTCAACCTTCTAGACAGGAAGAGAGATCAGCCTTAGGCCTTCATGAACAGGAAATGAGATGAACAGGAAATGAGAAGCAGATTATTCGTAACGCAGATTTAATTAAATTTCTCTGCAAAATTTGACATTTCTGAATGAGTAGAGCTGACCATAGTTGTCTAAAGTGTCCCAGCAAAGGCAGATCATTTGTCTTATGTGTGTCTCCACAACACAGATCACATACAGTATCTTCTGTAAGGAATAATGTATAGAACACAGTCATTATCGGGAAAATAATTACCGACAGGGTGAACGGGTCTTGTTTCGCCCTGAAGGTACGTATTTTTCACCGTCTTTAAGTCTTCACCTTAGTCTCTTGAGGGAACACTGTGGTTGTTTCAGCACCACGGACAGCAGCTGCAGTCCAGAGTCGGCCACGATGTTATGGCTCAGATCCAGATCTTGCAGGAAGGAGGGGTTCAAACGCAGGGACCTCGCCAGCACCTCACAACCAGCCGTGTTGAACCTACACATTCCTAACCTATAGGGAGAGAGAACACTACACATTCATAACCTATAGGGAGAGAGAACCGTGTTGAACCTACACATTCCTAATCTATAGGGAGAGAGAACACTACACATTCCGAACCTATAGGGTAGAGAACATTACACATTCCTAACCTATAGAGAGAGAGAACAACCACATTCCTAACCTATAGGGAGAGAGAACACTACACATTCCTAACCTATAGGGAGAGAGAACACTACACATTCCTAACCTATAGGGAGAGAGAACAACCACATTCCTAACCTATAGGGAGAGAGAACACTACACATTCCTAACCTACAGAGAGAGAGAACAACCAGCCGTGTTGAACTTACACGTTCCTGGTCAGGCCACTCACTTTAAAGGTGCTGATTGGTTAGGCCACTCACTTTAAAGGTGCTGATTGGTTAGGCCACTCACCATAAATATGCTGATTGGTTAGGCCATGCACTGTAAAGGTGCCGATTTGTTAGGCCACTCACCATAAAGTTGCTGATTGGTTAGGCCACTCACCCTAAAAGGTGTTGATTGGTCAGGACACTCACCGCAGTATCTGGAGCTTGTATAGGCGCTCCTGTAGAGCTGTGGAGAACTGCTGGAGGGCGGAGTCAACGCAGGGGTTCCTGCTCAGATCCAGCTCTCTCAGGGGGGCGGGGCCTACCGTCAGAGACACGCCCCCTTCTCTGATGCCGCAGTCTCGCAGCCTGACAGGATACACAGAAGCAGCCGTTATCTGATTGGTTCATCCTGCTCTGATGTCATAGACAGTAGCGATCTGACTGGTTCATCCCGAGTATAATTTGTTCACTGAGCACACTAGGCTCATTTCGGGATGAGCTGCGGCTGACTTAGGCTGGCTTCATACATCAACGTGAACTTGAGATTTTTACCAGGAGGGGCAAAGTTAGATGAAGCTGATGCCAGATAGTCTTGCTGCAGTTTGCCTGATGTGACTTGGGGGAGATATCGCTGAATTTTGTGTGCAATAATTCATTCTTACACATTAAAATGAGCATGATAACTGACTAAATAAATGACTATGATGTAGTTTAAATAACCCACAGTTGTCATAGAGTTAACAGTTACAGTTACCAGTATGTCTATACCTGAGTTTCTCCAGGTATGATTGTGAATGTGTCAGTATGTGTCTCTACCTGAGTTTCTCCAGGTGTGACTGTGAGTGGGTCAGTATGTCTACCTGGGTTTCTCCAGGTGTGATTGTGAATTGGTCAGTATGTCTATACCTGAGTTTCTCCAGGTGTGATTGTGAATGTGTCAGTATGTGTCTCTACCTGAGTTTCTCCAGGTATGATCGTGAATGTGTCAGTATGTGTCTCTACCTGAGTTTCTCCAGGTGTGACTGTGAGTGGGTCAGTATGTCTACCTGGGTTTCTCCAGGTGTGATTGTGAATTGGTCAGTATGTCTACCTGAGTTTCTCCAGGTGTGATTGTGAGTGGGTCAGTATGTCTACCTGAGTTTCTCCAGGTGTGATTGTGAATGGGTCAGTATGTCTATACCTGAGTTTCTCCAGGTGTGATTGTGAATGTGTCAGTATGTGTCTCTACCTGAGTTTCTCCAGGTATGATTGTGAATGGGTCAGTATGTGTCTCTACCTGAGTTTCTCCAGGTGTGACTGTGAGTTGGTCAGTATGTCTACCTGAGTTTCTCCAGGTGTGATTGTGAATGTGTCAGTATGTCTACCTGAGTTTCTCCAGGTGTGATTGTGAATGGGTCAGTATGTCTATACCTGAGTTTCTCCAGGTGTGATTGTGAATGTGTCAGTATGTGTCTCTACCTGAGTTTCTCCAGGTATGATTGTGAATGGGTCAGTATGTGTCTCTACCTGAGTTTCTCCAGGTGTGACTGTGAGTTGGTCAGTATGTCTACCTGAGTTTCTCCAGGTGTGATTGTGAATGGGTCAGTATGTGTATACAGGCATGCAAACTGGTCAGGGGTGAAAAAGGTGAGACTCTTCTCCGACCCCCCCCCCCCCCCCCCGCGAAAGAAAAAATGTGACGGACCCGCCTTCTTTTCTGATGATTTCATAGGCCTAATGGACACAGGGACACTTCACCGATTAGCATTAAGCTTTGTATCTTTAGAAAACTAGTCATGTTTTTGAATGGTCATGCATTATTCCTTCATTTTGCCTTGAGATGGGAGAAATACTGATTTCAATGTTGGACTTCCTGCTTTCAATGATGTAAAAATCATCATTTTACATCATTGAAAGCAGGAAGTCCTATTTATGGGTTTCACTGAAATCCGTATTTCTCCCATCTCAAGGCAAAATGAGGGAATGATGCACGACCATTCAAAAACATGACTGGTTTTCTAAAGATACAAAGCTGCTAATCGGTGAAGTGTCCCTTTAAACTATAAGTCTGAATATTTGTTGGACCAAACCAGGTAATCAATAAACTTGCTTGAGACACACTATTTCAAACTAGGCCTAATATTATTATATAAAATAGGGTAGATAGGCTTTATTTTTTCAAATTGTTTTTAAATGTTTTAATATGCAGCCTAGGCTACTTGTGGTTTATATTGTGCTAGTGTGTTTAACCAACCAATAAAGTTATGTGAACTGTCTTCATATTACATGTTAAACTGTAGGCTACCTGTAGGCACAGACTAGGCTACTGATCAGGGTCCTGTAACTCGACAATCAAATGTAAATTTACGTTACGCATGGCTTACGAACTCGTAATGATCCGGGTGTAACTGAAACTTGTTGCAAGTCACACACACTCAAACGGTTACGTGCGTTAGCCTACGTGTGGTCTGAAGCAGTCGCAACTTTTTTTTGGCTACGTTACTATAGCGAATCATTTGAGTTGCAGATCTTTTGCGTAGGCTTTGCATAAGGTCTATGCGCAGTGTGCTTCGAGTAACAGGGCCCACGTTTCTTAAAGACAGCATTAGCATGTCAATCAACTACGTCTCCGGACAAAACAAACCAGACCAGTTTATGAGCATTTAATTCAACTGTCACATTAGCCTTTGATATACTGATAAAGTCTGCCTATTTGCTTCACCTTTTGCCGATCTAGATGGTTCAAACTGCACGTAGGCCTATTCTTCATCAATATAACTCGTTATGTCTACATTTTTGTCTAATTTCGCTGACTTTCATAACATTAGAAGAAAACAACCTATGCCCGTTGCTTCACTCAGCGTCTTTCTCTAATAGAAGTTGAAAGTTTCAACTAGCCCACCTGTGAAATCCCTCGGCATCTCTCCTCCATCTGTCCAGAATCACTATTCCACCTGAGACGCATCTATCTGCGCTCACAACAGGGAGGCTATATTGGGGTGCGCGTTCTGTTCGTTGCGTCTTTGTCAACAATTAGCTTCCACTAATGTTTATTAAACGCAAAAGGGCTACATTCACGCATCCCTTGCTGATCAGACACGTTTTAAATGCGGCTCTGGACACACCTCAAGATGCGTTAGCGTCTGCGCATGATTGTTAAACTCAGTTGTAAATTCAATTCACCTTGACCCCCCCCCCCCCCCCCCCCCCCTAAATATTTTCTCATCGGATCTGCACGAATCATGTAAGTCACCTATTTTTGATTCAAAACGGCGAATTTCGCCGAAAGGTGAGGAGTTTGCATGCCTGGTGTATACTGTACCTGAGTTTCTCCAGGTGTGATTGTGAATGTGTCAGTATGTCTACCTGAGTTTCTCCAGGTGTGATTGTGAATGTGTCAGTATGTCTACCTGAGTTTCTCCAGGTGTGATTGTGAATGGGTCAGTATGTGTATACTGTACCTGAGTTTCTCCAGGTATGATTGTGAATGGGTCACTATGTCTACCTGAGTTTCTCCAGGTGTGATTGTGAATTTGTCAGTGTGTCTACCTGAGTTTCTCCAGGTGTGATTGTGAATGGGTCAGTATGTCTATACCTGAGTTTCTCCAGGTGTGATTGTGAATGGGTCAGTATGTGTATACTGTACCTGAGTTTCTCCAGGTATGATTGTGAGTGGGCCAGTATGTCTCTACCTGAGTTTCTCCAGGTGTGACTGTGAGTGGGCCAGTATGTCTCTACCTGAGTAGTTTCTCCAGGTGTGACTGTGAATGGGTCAGTATGTCTCGGAGGAGTTTCTCCAGGTGTGATTGTGAATGGGTCAGTATGTCTACCTGAGTTTCTCCAGGTGAGACTGTGAATGTGTCAGTATGTCTCTGAGGAGTTTCTCCAGGTGTGATTGTGAATGGGTCAGTATGTCTATACCTGAGTTTCTCCAGGTGTGACTGTGAATGTGTCAGTATGTCTCTACCTGAGTAGTTTCTCCAGGTGTGATTGTGAATGGGTCAGTATGTCTATACCTGAGTTTCTCCAGGTGAGACTGTGAATGGGTCAGTATGTCTCGAAGGAGTTTCGCTCCGTGGTCTCCTACGGGGTTCTCGCTGAGGTCGAGTTCTTTCATGTGCGAAGGGTTGGACATCAGAGCAGCGACCAAGACGCCACAGCTCACGTCACTGAGACCACAGTTCACTAGACTGCACACACACACACACACACACACACACACACACACACACACACACACACACACACACACACACACACACACACACACACAGAGCATAACACAGCTCACGTCACTGAGACCACAGTTCACTAGACTGCACACACACACACACACACACACACACACACACACACACACACACACACACACACACACACACACACACACACACACACACACACAGCATAAAACAGCTCATGTCACTGAGACCACAGTTCAATAGACTGACTACACGCACACACAAACACACACACACACACGGCATAAAACAGCTCACATCACAGTCATGTTGTTTGTGTTAACACCATATGTTCAGAACGTCTAATAGATGTTCTGTTGTTTTTGATATTTTGATCACCTCAAGCTCTCTAGTCTGCATTTCTGATCACCAAGTGATGTCATCACATGCTTGACCCCCTTGTCTCCCAGCTGATTGGAGTTCAAGTCCATCACTCTCAAATAGGCGGGGTTTGCGCAAAGGGCCACGCCAAGGGAAGCTCCTCCCTCCTCGCGAATCCCACAGTCACTCAACCTATAGACGTAAACATTACAGTCGCTCAATCTGTAGAGACGTAAACATTACAGTCGCTCAACCTGTAAAGACGTAAACATTACAGTCGCTCAACCTGTAGAGACGTAAACATCACAGTCGCTCAACCTGTAGAGACGTAAACATTACAGTCGCTCAACCTGTAGAGACGTAAACATTACAGTCGCTCACATATGGAGACGTTAACATTACAGTCGCTCAACCTGTAGAGACGTTAACATTACAGTCGCTCAACCTGTAGAGACGTAAACAGTACAGTCGCTCACATATGGAGAGACGTAAACATTACAGTCGCTCAACCTGTAGAGACGTAAACATTACAGTCGCTCACATATGGAGACGTTAACATTACAGTAGCTCAATCTGTAGAGACGTAAACATTACAGTCGCTCAACCTGTAGAGACGTAAACATTACAGTCGCTCACATATGGAGAGACGTAAACATTACAGTCGCTCAACCTGTAGAGACGTAAACATTACAGTCGCTCAACCTGTAGAGACGTAAACATTACAGTCGCTCAATCTGTAGAGACGTAAACATTACAGTCGCTCAACCTATAGAGACGTAAACATTACAGTCGCTCACATATGGAGAGACGTAAACATTACAGTCGCTCACATATGGAGAGACGTAAACATTACAGTCGCTCAACCTGTAGAGACGTAAACATTACAGTCGCTCAACCTGTAGAGACGTAAACATTACAGTCGCTCAACCTGTAGAGACGTAAACATTACAGTCACTCACATATGGAGAGACGTAAACATTACAGTCGCTCAACCTGTAGAGACGTAAACATTACAGTCGCTCACATATGGAGAGACGTAAACATTACAGTCGCTCAACCTGTAGAGACGTAAACATTACAGTCGCTCAACCTGTAGAGACGTAAACATTACAGTCGCTCAACCTGTAGAGACGTAAACATTACAGTCGCTCAACCTGTGGGGTATACTACGAATCTCGCTGAACATAACCAAGCTTTCTTAGGATAACCTGGATTGCTAAAAACGAAAGTCGCAATCAGAGTTGAGTGGTACTACGAAACTCACTCACGGATGAATTTATCAAACTAGGCTTTCAGCTCAGATATGTGCGCGTTCTCGTGGTTGGGGTGACTTTGACCAATCGGGAAACGTGGAGACGCACAAGACAGCCTCGGTTAACCAACGATTACTTCCGCATTTATGAGCGGCAGAGAAATCTAGGGTGGTATTTTTTAGTGTCTAACCCATAACATCAAAAAATCGATGGTCATCAAATATTGCATGGTATACACGTCCATAGTAGTGACATATTTGCTCGCGCAACATAGTTAAAAGCGCCGTCGAGATTCAAAATGTTTGCAGAGGCGTGGCTGAACCTGTTCGAAGTTTGACAGATTAGCACACGTGAGATAACTTCGTTTTTCAAGATAATGGATTGGTTAGAATTGGTCAGAGGGCGGTGATTTTTCACGATTTGAGCTATAACTAAGCACATAACCTGCTCCCGACCAGGTTTGGTTGCGAGCATAAGATACCATGGTGATACAGCGACGCTAAAACAAATCCACTTTCGTATGACAGCATACCCTGGCTTTGAGCGCAACATACCTCGCTAACCCACTAATCGAGATTCGTAGTATACCCCACTGTAGAGACGTAAACATTACAGTCGCTCAATCTGTAGAGACGTAAACATTACAGTCGCTCACATATGGAGACGTTAACATTACAGTCGCTCAACCTGTAGAGACGTAAACATTACAGTCGCTCAACCTGTAGAGACGTAAACAGTACAGTCGCTCAACCTGTAGAGACGTAAACATTACAGTCGCTCAACCTGTAGAGACGTAAACATTACAGTCGCTCAACCTGTAGAGACGTAAACATTACAGTCACTCACATATGGAGACGTTAACATTACAGTCGCTCACATATGGAGACGTTAACATTACAGTCGCTCACATATGGAGACGTTAACATTACAGTCGCTCAACCTATAGAGACGAAAACATTACAATCACTCACATATGGAGATGGAAACATAACAGTAGCTTAACCTTTAGAGACATAAACTATACAGTTGCTCAATCTATAGACATTTTACTTTATTTGCTCTGGAGGAGCTGCCAGGTCCCTCTCCCATTGAGGCACTTTTGTAAACAAACAATGGCCGGGTTTCCCAGATTCATTAAGAAGCTCTTAAGTGCTAAGAACTTCTTAGGAGCGCTCTAAGAATGTTCTAAGAATGCTCCTAAGAAGTTCTTAGCACTTAAGAGCTTCTTAACGAATCTGGGAAACCCGGCCATTGGCTGTCGTTGTTCAGCCGTGTCCACACGTGTCCGTGACCTGGAACAATGAGTTCGCACACCAGAATCTGCTCCATAGCGTTTTTTTTTATGGTATATCACCAGTAGCGTAGCGTAGTTGCGCAAGGCCCCGGTGCAAGTCTGGCGCTGGACCCCCCCCCCCCCCCCCCCCCCAAGCCCCCGCTCCCCCGCTATCTCGACCCATCCTTGTATATCTCAAGACACACACCGACCACAGAGGGAAAGAACGCACGCACGGTCATTATTACATGGACAGCGACTATTTGCGTAACTTGCACACAGCCTACGATCAAAAACAGAACGCATACAAATTCATTCAACTGAACACACCACGTTCCCTTGCAGCACAACAATGGCCTCATGAAAGAATACACTGAGGACGGCTTGACGCCGAAACGCGTTTGTTTTATAGGCATGGTGCTACAATAAAGTATAAGATAACTAACTAGTGAGTCTGGTTCTTTTGCACATTGGATTACGATATTTAACTCGCACCCGAAGAAGGAGATATGTTGGAGTTTGAGCGCGCCTCTCTCTGCAAACTCATCAAAGAACAAACAGACACATAAATTATGGCACAGCGGCCATTTAACTAACCTGTACGCCGATCAGTTGCCGTATAAAAAAACATTTGCACTCACCCGTCAGAAGTGTACTTTGTGTGCCTTCTGCTCAGCAAACTCGTTAACTATCGTGGTGAAATCCAATTTCCTCGCCCTGTCATTTTCGATGGAGAGTATGGCCAATCCACTCAATCGCTCCTGACCCATGGCACCCCTCAGATAGGTCTTTATTAATTTGCTAACTTTCCACGACTTTAGTAAGAGCATACATGTTTTTGCTAGCATGTGCAGCAGCCTATGATCAGAGATGACGTAAAGATGTTATGACTGGACAAACAGATTTCCCAGCAGGCCATGTGACAACATCTTGTAATTTGACGATAAAATAATCAATAATGGTATTAGTTTTATTGATTAATTTTGATTCTAACATTGACATATCATTAGTAAAATTAAAATGATATGAAAAGTAGGAGAAAATACAAGAATTGGGGAATGGATAGGTGCCACCATGAGACCAAGTTGTAGGAGATAGTGAAGCATTTAAATAGCAATCGGTTTCCAATAGTATGTAATTTATAAGGGCCGGCGTCATGATAATAGTAGTTAACTTAATTGCGCATAACTAGGAGGCGCTGGACAAATTTCTAATCGTAAAGGGCCCTTCGAAGCTCGGGGGCCCCGGTGCGTTGCACCGGTTGCACCGTCGCACGCTACGCCCCTGTATATCACCACGTGTAACGTTTTTGGGCCCAACACCCTCATCAGACGCTACAGAGCAGATTCTGGTGTGTGGACTCATCATTATCTTCTGCTTTGCTTTTCTGTCTGGCACCCAGTATTTATTGTTTTTTGATGTGTGTGCTGTATCTTTGAACTCTCTTGCGCGTTGAATATGGCAACTAAACCACCAACTTGGAATATACCCTTGGACAGTGTTTTGGGATAGGGTTAGTTAACTTACTAGTAGATTGCTTGATTAATTAATTATTTGATCGATCCGATCAAACGATTGATTGATTGATTGATTGATTGATTTCTCACCAAAGCTTATCCAGCTTGCAGGATGGGTCTTTCAGGAATAAGGCAATCTGATTGGCTCCTGAGTCTCTGATGTAATTCCTGCTGAGGTCCAACTCTCTCATATGGGTGCACTTTGACCTCAGTGCCGAGACAAGAGGACCACACCCCTCCACACTTAATCCCACATCGTTCAGCCTGTAGAGAGAAGTAAGACCATAACTAGAGGACCACACCCCTCCCCACTTAATCCCACACCGTTCAGCCTGTAGAGAGAAGAGAGACCACAGCCCTCCCCACTTAATCCCACATAGTTCAGCCTGTAGAGAGAAGAGAGACCATGACTAGAGGACCACACCCCTCCCCACTTAATCCCACATCGTTCAGCCTGTAGAGAGAAGACCATGACTAGAGGACCACACCCCTCCCCACTTAATCCCACATAGTTCAGCCTGTAGAGGGAACAAAGACCATGACTAGTGGACCACAGCCCTCCCCACTTAATCCCACATAGTTCAGCCTGTAGAGAGAAGAGGACCACACCCCTCCCCACTTAATCCCACATAGTTCAGCCTGTAGAGAGAAGACCATAACTAGAGGACCACACCCCTCCCCACTTAATCCCACATAGTTCAGCCTGTAGAGAGAAGACCATGACTAGAGGACCACACCCCTCCCCACTTAATCCCACAGCGTTCAGCCTGTGGAGAGAAGACCATAACTAGAGGATCACACCCCTCCCCACTTAATCCCACAGCGTTTAGCCTGTAGAGAGAAGAGAGACCATGACTAGAGGACCACACCCCTCCACACTTAATCCCACACCGTTCAGCCTGTAGAGAGAAGACCATGACTAGAGGACCACACCCCTCCCCACTTAATCCCACAGCGTTCAGCCTGTGGAGAGAAGAGGACCACACCCCTCCCCACTTAATCCCACAGCGTTCAGCCTGTAGAGAGAAGAGAGACCACAGCCCTCCCCACTTAATCCCACATAGTTCAGCCTGTAGAGAGAAGAGAGACCATGACTAGAGGACCACACCCCTCCTCACTTAATCCCACATAGTTCAGCCTGTAGAGAGAAGAGGACCACACCCCTCCCCACTTAATCCCACATAGTTCAGCCTGTAGAGAGAAGACCATAACTAGAGGATCACACCCCTCCCCACTTAATCCCACAGCGTTTAGCCTGTAGAGAGAAGAGAGACCATGACTAGAGGACCACACCCCTCCACACTTAATCCCACATAGTTCAGCCTGTAGAGCAGGGATGGGCAACTTTCATGACTAAGAGGGCCACATTTTTTTATCATCACCATCAGAGGGCCAAATGTGGCCGCGCACTTCCGCACATCTGATGCTGCAAAATAATTCTGAATAAGAACGAAATATGTCAATTTTCATGCTCAAATGCATTTTTTACATAGACTCCCTAACAACAAATACAAATATTTTACAGCCAGTGATAAGTATTATTTTCAGTGCAAAGGGCTCACATAAATCACCATTCAATGATGGCACAGAATTGAAAAACAATGGCCCATCATGAAGTGCAACAAGCCTCATATTCAATGCATATATGCTCCCACTCCATTTTTAAGAATGTATAGACATTCCCTAACGTCCATAATGAGAGTAGGCCTACAGATGTAACATGTAACATCCATCACATCTGTACTCTCATCCAACGCCAAAAAGTAAGCTACAGTAGGCCTACTTGCAGTCATGCATCATTTGTCTCAGCTCCCCCCCTCGACATTATCAGAATGTCAACAATTATGCGCGTCACCGTGCGTCGGGACAAATATACCGTTTCGAAGTTCTTACCTCCACTACGCACCCAAACAATTTCGCCATCTGATATAGCTTCTTTGCTTTGGCAAGCTCAAGCGAAACAGCAAAAGACGGATTCCTATGTAGTTCTGGCAATTAGTCGCTATTGTTAGTGTAGGCTAGCCTACTTTTGATTTGAGGTCGGCTACGACAGCGGCCGAGAAGCTCCGTGTGTGTAGGGCAGGCTACTTCTGATAACTTTTCGCAAGGTGTTGTAGTGTAGTGGCGACTGAAGTTTAAATATTTCATGGCTGATATAGTTTCTAGCAAAACTTGACATGGGTTTGCCTTACCATTCTATGAACAGACACTGCTTCCGATTTTGACTGAAAGGTAGCCTACGGTTTTCTAAATGAGTTTTCTACTTTTCTTCTATGTGTGCACTGTTTTTCCTCAGCGTTTGTAAAGGTCCGAGGGCCCGACATGGTTTGCATAGCAGGCGCTATCTATCGGCGAACAGTATAATTACAATGACGGTGCGGTAAAAAAAAAAAAAAAAACACGCATTTTTAATCACAGTAAAAATGATCATCCGCGGGCCGCACCGAGTGAGGAGGCGGGCCGCATGTGGCCCGCGGGCCGCCAGTTGCCCATCCCTGCTGTAGAGAGAAGACCATGACTAGAGGACCACACCCCTCCACACTTAATCCCACATAGTTCAGCCTGTAGAGAGAAGAGAGACCATGACTAGAGGACCACACCCCTCCCCACTTAATCCCACATAGTTCAGCCTGTAGAGAGAAGTAAGACCATAACTAGAGGACCACACCCCTCCCCACTTAATCCCACATCGTTCAGCCTGTAGAGAGAAGTAAGACCATAACTAGAGGACCACACCCCTCCCCACTTAATCTGACAGCGTTCAGACTAGGGATGTAACGATTACCGGTGTGATGGTAAACCATGATAAAAATGTTGACTATAACAATTACCGTGTTCATTTCGAATATCATTATTATCACGGTTGATACTACGGTGTGGTAACCGCGTGTTTAATTCCTCCCAGCTTCATCCGAGCCTGCTTATGACACAAGCTGGAAGGCTACTATGAAACAAAACTTTACCTTACTAATTCTGTTGTCTAATTGATGGATTTAACAATGATTCGGCTAAGGCTACACCTGCTTTGAGAGGGCGCAACATTTTCACCCCAAAACGTGCGCTGTATCATGTAGCCACTCTGCGTCTTTTTATGTAGGTCTACACGTTCACATTAAATCTAGGCTATTCCACTAACGTTATCAGGAGAATGCCGTAAAGTTTTATGTTGAGCGCTGGGTGTCACTCATTGGATATAAGGCTACCAAACTCCAAATCATAAGTTAAGCTATATAAGCAGCCAACATTTCCAACCAAGGAAAACGTGAGCACAATGCCACGGTTACCTACCTACAGTAGGCTATGGAATTTAGTTCATTTAGGCCTACTGTAGTGTTTAATTCAATTTCCGAAAAAAGCTACACAGCCTATTGGCAATCTTTTACATCTTGAGAGAGTTCCATCTAGGTAACTATCCCGTTAGCTCACGCGTCACGTCTATCATTAATGTAGCCTACAGTAGCCTAGTGCTCACCAAAATCATAGAAGTTAACATTGCAAGACACGTATCTTTTCTATGATCCCAGCAATATGTTCTTTGACTTGCTAATTTTTTGGACATTCATTTTATTCAATGAAAACGGATATCCTTGAACTATGCGTGACTACTTTCCTAAAACCGAATGAAGGTTAATATAATTACAGTAGGCTACTTCACGTATCTCTTAAAGTGACTCTCAATCTCTCAATTAGACCTACACAACACCCCTGTAATGTCATTAAAGACAAGTGTAATAGTTTAAAGATCAATATGAAGTATTCAAATGAATGAATATGTTTAGCTATAAGTAATTATGTAGATCCTAACATATTCTAAACTATTAGCAAAATACATAAAGTTTATGAATTCAAAATATGCAATAGAAACAAGACAAGCCATTTTCTGTGTGTGTGGAGGGTTGAGCAGAGACTAGGATTGCCACTGCTGTGAATGATCGGTATCCTGCTGAAGGCAATAAGGGTTTGCCTATATTTTTAATGTAAGAAACACTGTCACACTTTTTTAAACTAAAATATTTCATCTTGTCTACACCCATCAGCGCTTTCTTAACATATTGTACACACAATTGTTAAAATACCGCAATAATACCGAAAACCGTGATAATTTTGGTCACTATAACCGTGGGGTTAAATTTTCATACCGTTACATCCCTAGTTCAGACTGTAGAGAGAAGAGAGACCATGACTAGAGGACCACACCCCTCCTCACTTAATCCCACAGCGTTCAGCCTGTAGAGAGAAGAGAGACCACATCCCTCCCCACTTAATCCCACAGCGTTTAGCCTGTAGAGAGAAGAGAGACCATGACTAGCAGACCACACCCCTCCCCACTTAATCCCACAGCGTTCAGCCTGTAGAGAGAAGAGAGACCATGACTAGTGGACCACACCCCTCCCCACTTAATCCCATATAGTTCAGCCTGTAGAGAGAAGAGGACCACACCCCTCCCCACTTAATCCCACAGCGTTCAGCCTGTGGAGAAAAGAGGACCACACCCCTCCCCACTTAATCCCACATCGTTCAGCCTGTGGAGAGAAGAGAGACCATGACTAGAGGACCACACCCCTCCACACTTAATCCCGCATAGTTCAGCCTGTAGAGAGAAGAGGGACCATGACTAGCGGACCACACCCCTCCTCACTTAATCCCACATAGTTCAGCCTGTAGAGAGAAGAGGACCACACCCCTCCTCACTTAATCCCACATAGTTCAGCCGGTAGAGAGAAGACCATAACTAGAGGACCACACCCCTCCCCACTTACTCCCACACCATTCAGACTGTAGAGAGAAGAGAGACCATAACTAGAGGACCACACCCCTCCCCACTTAATCCCGCAGCATTTAGCCTGTAGAGAGAACAAAGACCACACCCCTCCCCACTTAATCCCACAGTGTTCAGCCTGTGGAGAGTAGAGAGAAGTAAGACCATGACTCTTTTGCTGTTTGCTTGTTTTAACTGGACCAAGTGTTATGAGATCCATGGCCGAGGACACTTTAAATAACAATACACTGAATTGAACTGAATTGAATCGACTCCTCCCTTATCTGATTATGTGTGTGTGTGTATGTGTGTGTGAGAGAGCATGTGTTTACCTGAGTGTGTGTAATGGACACTCTGCCTTTGTAGGGGTGTGTGTGTGTGTGTGTGTGTGTGTGTGTGTGTGTGTTTACACCTGAGTGTGTGTAACGGACACTCTGCCTTTGTAAGTGTGTGTGTGTGTGTGTGTGTGTAGAACATGTGTTTACCTGATATGTGTAACGGACACTCTGCCTTGGCGAGTGTGACGGAGATGACCTTCACTCCTCCGTGTGTGTGTGTGTGTGTGTGTAGAGCATGTGTTTACCTGAGTGTGTGTAACGGACACTCTGCCTTGGCGAGTGCGGCGGAGATGACCTTCACTCCTCCGTCCAGCAGGGGGTTGTCACTCAGGCTCAGCAGAGCGAGGGGGGCGGGGCCTGAGGTCAGTGCTGACGCCAGCAGCACACAGCTGGCCTCCGTCAGGTCACACTGGTGCATGCTGGGAAATTACAAAAGCCTCCGTCAGGTCACACTGATGCATGCTGGGAAATTATAAAACCATCAGGTCACACTGATGCATGCTGGGAAATTACAAAAGTCTCCGTCAGGTCACACTGGTGCATGCTGGGAAATTACAAAAGCCTCCGTCAGGTCACACTGGTGCAAACTGGGAAATGATAAAACCATCAGGTCACACTGATGCATGCTGGGAAATTACAAAAGCCTCCATCAGGTCACACTGATGCATGCTGGGAGATTACAAAAGCCTCCGTCAGGTCACACTGGTGCATGCTGGGAGATTACAAAAGCCTCCGTCAGGTCACACTGGTGCATGCTGGGAAATTACAAAAGCCTCCGTCAGGTCACACTGGTGCATGCTGGGAAATTACAAAAGCCTCCGTCAGGTCAGACTGGTGCATGCTGGGAAATTACAAAAGCCTCCGTCAGGTCACACTGGTGCATGCTGGGAAATGATAAAACCATCAGGTCACACTGATGCATGCTGGGAAATTACAAAAGCATCCGTCAGGTCACAATGGTGCATGCTGGGAAATTACAAAAGCCTCCGTCAGGTCACACTGATGCATGCTGGGAAATGATAAAACCATCAGGTCACACTGATGCATGCTGGGAAATTACAAAAGCCTCCGTCAGGTCACACTGGTGCATGCTGGGAAATTACAAAAGCCTCTGTCAGGTCACACTGGTGCATGCTGGGAAATTACAAAAGCCTCCGTCAGGTCACACTGGTGCATGCTGGGAAATTACAAAAGCCTCCGTCAGGTCACACTGGTGCATGCTGGGAAATTACAAAAGCCTCCGTCAGGTCACACTGGTGCATGCTGGGAAATTACAAAAGCCTCCGTCAGGTCACACTGATGCATGCTGGGAAATGACAAAACCATCAGGTCACACTAATGCATGCTGGGAAATTATAAAAGCCTCGGTCAGGTCACACTGATGCATGCTGGGAAATGATAAAACCATCAGGTCACACTGATGCATGCTGGGAAATTATAAAAGCCTCCGTCAGGTCACACTGATGCATGCTGGGAAATTACAAAACCATCAGGTCACACTAATGCATGCTGGGAAATTATAAAAGCCTCCGTCAGGTCACACTGATGCATGATGGGAAATGATAAAACCATCAGGTCACACTGATGCATGCTGGGAAATTATAAAAGCCTTAGTCAGGTCACACTGGTGCATGCTGGGAAATTACAAAAGCCTCCGTCAGGTCACACTGGTGCATGCTGGGAAATTACAAAAGCCTCCGTCAGGTCACACTGATGCATGCTGGGAAATGATAAAACCATCAGGTCACACTGATGCATGCTGGGAAATTACAAAAGCCTCCGTCAGGTCACACTGATGCATGCTGGGAAATTATAAAACCATCAGGTCACACTGATGCATGCTGGGAAATTACAAAAGTCTCCGTCAGGTCACACTGGTGCATGCTGGGAAATTACAAAAGCCTCCGTCAGGTCACACTGGTGCAAGCTGGGAAATTACAAAAGCCTCCGTCAGGTCACATTAATGCATGCTGGGAAATTATAAAACCAACAGGTCACATTGATGCATGCTGGGAGCTTGCTGAGCTTGCTGTGTGTTCCTCATGTCTGGTAGCGGTCTCTTAACATTCCCTTGACTACCCCAGTACCTCAAACTCCAGCTGTATAAGTGTGTGTGCTGAAACTCCAGTTGCGTCTCCTCAGCCGTGAGGAGCAGGAAGGCCAGGCCCCAGCTGAATAAGTGTGTGTGTGTGTGTGTGTGTGTGTGTGTGTGTGTGTGTAGCACACTTACATAGCCCTCTGTGTGTTCCTCACGACCGGCAGCAGCCTATTCAGCCCCTGGTGGCTGCCCCAGTACCTCTGCAGCTCAAACTCCAGCTGCGTCTCCTCCGCCGTGAGAAGCACAAAGGCCAGCGCCGACCACTGGGCTGGAGTCAGCTCCTCCGGCCTCGTCTTCCCACTGGCCAGCCACCGCGACACCTCGAGGCAAGGCAAGTTATCTTATTTAGTTTAGTTATGGTATATATTCAAAAGCTCCTTTTATTTAGTTTAGTTATGGTATATATTCAAAAGCTCCCCAGCCACCGCGACACCTCGAGGCAAGGCAAGTTATCTTATTTAGTTTAGTTATGGTATATATTCAAAAGCTCCCCAGCCACCGCGACACCTCGAGGCAAGGCAAGTTATCTTATTTAGTTTAGTTTTATCGTATATATTCAAAAGCTCCTCCGGTCTCGTCTTCCCACTGGCCAGCCACCGCGACACCTCGAGGCAAGGCAAGTTATCTTATTTAGTTTAGTTATGGTATATATTCAAAAGCTCCTCCGGCCTCATGTTCCCACTGGCCAGCCACCGCGACACCTCGAGGCAAGGCAAGTTATCTTATTTAGTTTAGTTTTATGGTATATATTCAAAAGCTCCCCAGCCACCGCGACACCTCGAGGCAAGGCAAGTTATCTTATTTAGCTTAGTTATGGTATATATTCAAAAGCTCCTTTTATTTAGTTTAGTTATGGTATATATTCAAAAGCTCCCCAGCCACCGCGACACCTCGAGGCAAGGCAAGTTATCTTATTTAGTTTAGTTATGGTATATATTCAAAAGCTCCCCAGCCACCGCGACACCTCGAGGCAAGGCAAGTTATCTTAGTTAGTTTAGTTATTATGGTATATATTCAAAAGCTCCTTTTATTTAGTTTAGTTATGGTATATATTCAAAAGCTCCCCAGCCACCGCGACACCTCGAGGCAAGGCAAGTTATCTTATTTAGTTTAGTTATGGTATATATTCAAAAGCTCCTCCGGCCTCATGTTCCCACTGGCCAGCCACCGCGACACCTCGAGGCAAGGCAAGTTATCTTATTTAGTTTAGTTATGGTATATATTCAAAAGCTCCCCAGCCACCGCAACACCTCGAGGCAAGGCAAGTTATCTTATTTAGCTTAGTTATGGTATATATTCAAAAGCTCCCCAGCCACCGCGACACCTCGAGGCAAGGCAAGTTATCTTAGTTAGTTTAGTTATGGTATATATTCAAAAGCTCCCCAGCCACCGCGACACCTCGAGGCAAGGCAAGTTATCTTATTTAGTCTAGTTATGGTATATATTCAAAAGCTCCCCAGCCACCGCGACACCTCGAGGCAAGGCAAGTTATCTTATTTAGTTTAGTTATGGTATATATTCAAAAGCTCCCCAGCCACCGCAACACCTCACGGCAAGTTATTTTATTTAGTTTGATGGTATATATTTAAAAGCCACAGCATTGCATTGCAAGTGCTTCACATAAAATAAGTAAAGAACAATCATTTTAAAATTACGATAATAATTTTTGGACATGGGACTGGCTTATTAAGACAACAATAGCCTAAATAAAGAAAAAAACAAATTCAAAAACTAAAAGGAAACAACAAATGGCCATTCTAATAATGAGACGTGAAGGGGTCAGGGACTGTTAAAAGCTAGGGAGAAGAGTTATGTCTTTAGGTTGGATTTAGTGCAACTAATAGTGATTTGGGTCAGGGACTGTTAAAAGCTAGGGAGAAGAGTTATGTCTTTAGGTTGGATTAAGTGCAACTAATAGTGATTTGGGTCAGGGACTGTTAAAAGCTAGGGAGAAGAGTTATGTCTTTAGGTTGGATTTAGTGCAACTAATAGTGATTTGGGTCAGGGACTGTTAAAAGCTAGGGAGAAGAGTTATGTCTTTAGGTTGGATTTAGTGCAACTAATAGTGATTTGGGTCAGGGACTGTTAAAAGCTAGGGAGAAGAGTTATGTCTTTAGGTTGGATTTAGTGCAACTAATAGTGATTTGGGTCAGGGACTGTTAAAAGCTAGGGAGAAGAGTTATGTCTTTAGGTTGGATTAAGTGCAACTAATAGTGATTTGGGTCAGGGACTGTTAAAAGCTAGGGAGAAGAGGTATGTCTTTAGGTTGGATTTAGTGCAACTAATAGTGATTTGGGTCAGGGACTGTTAAAAGCTAGGGAGAAGAGTTATGTCTTTAGGTTGGATTTAGTGCAACTAATAGTGATTTGGGTCAGGGACTGTTAAAAGCTAGGGAGAAGAGTTATGTCTATAGGTTGGATTTAGTGCAACTAATAGTGATTTGGGTCAGGGACTGTTAAAAGCTAGGGAGAAGAGTTAAGTCTTTAGGTTGGATTTAGTGCAACTAATAGTGATTTGACAACGTCAGGATTTAGAGCTACTAATAGTTATTTGACAACATCAGGAAGCCTAACCTCCAGAACAGGTTGGATTCAAAGCTACTAATAGTGATTTGACAACATCAGGATTTAAAGCTACTGATTTGACAACATCAGGATTTAAAGCTACTCATAGTGATTTGACATAATCAGGAAGGCTAACCTCCAGCACCAGCGACTCATCCCGCAGCTCGCTCAGGCAGTGGAACAGGTTGGATTTAAAGCTACTCATAGTGATTTGACAACATCAGGATTTAAAGCTACTCATAGTGATTTGACATAATCAGGAAGGCTAACCTCCAGCACCAGCGACTCATCCCGCAGCTCGCTCAGGCAGTGGAACAGGTTGGATTTAAAGCCACTAATAGTGATTTGACAACATCAGGATTTAAAGCTACTCATAGTGATTTGACATAATCAGGAAGGCTAACCTCCAGCACCAGCGACTCATCCCGCAGCTCGCTCAGGCAGTGGAACAGGTTGATGCTGCAGTCGGCTGCGGCCTGCTCTCGGATGGTTCGGTGCAGGTGCTGGACGATCCTGTGGTCCGAGGGCTCGACCCGGGAGCCGAGGGAGCCCAGGTCCGGCAGCAGCCGCAGCAGCAGCTGCTGGTTGCTCTCCAGGGAGAGGCCCAGCAGGAAGCGCAGGAACAGGTCCAGGTGACCGTCGGAGCTCTGCACCGCCCGCTCCACGGCCCCCTTCAGCACCTCGAAGGTGGATTTGAAAAGGTTGGATTTAAAGCTACTAATGGTGATTTGACAACATCATGATTTAAAGCTACTCATAGTGATTTGACAACATCGGCGCTCTGCACCGCCCGCTCCACGGCCCCCTTCAGCACCTCGAAGGTGGATTTGAAAAGGTTGGATTTAAAGCTACTAATGGTGATTTGACAACATCATGATTTAAAGCTACTCATAGTGATTTGACAACATCGGCGCTCTGCACCGCCCGCTCCACGGCCCCCTTCAGCACCTCGAAGGTGGATTTGAAAAGGTTGGATTTAAAGCTACTAAACAACATCAGGATTTAGAGTTACTAAATGTGATTTGACAACATCAGGAAGGCTAACCTCCTGAACAGGTTGGATTTAAAGCTACTAATAGTGATTTGACAACATCTGGATTTAAAGCTACTCATAGTGATTTGACAACATCAGGATTTGAAGGTACTCATAGTGATTTGACAACATCAGGATTTGAAGCTACTCATAGTGATTTGACAACATCAGGATTTAAAGCTACTCATAGTGATTTGACAACATCGGCGCTCTGCACCGCCTGCTCCACGCACCTCGAAGGTGGATTTGCCGAGCAGCCGATGCCGCAGTCCGAGCTTGGGACGGACGCCGGCGTCGGCGTGGAGCGTGTAGAGCGCGGCGAGGTACTCCTGCAGGCTCAGGTGCAGGAAGCTGTACAGGCGACTCTCCATGTCCGCCGCCTCCTCCTTGAAGATCTGCGTGCAGGTGGCCGAGAACTCAGAGCCGCCGTCGTCGTCCAAGCCGCAAGACCGCAAGTCCGCTGTGTCAAAGATCAACTTTCTCTTCTCCAGGTGGACGAATGCCAGCTTGCCCAGTTTCAGGAGGTCCTGGGTCGAAGAGGGCGTCTTCTGACTGCGTCTACGCAGTTGGTAAAGGAGGAAGCGGGTGTAGATCTCTGTGAGGGTGCCGGGAGTTGTAGTTTCATCGGCTTCCCCCTCCCTGTTCCACATCTCCTCAAGGACTACAGACAGAATCCAACAGAACACAGGCAACTGGCACATGACATGAAGCGTCTTCGTCTTCCTCATGTGTGCGATGATTCTACAGGCCGTGTGTGCGCTCGTGTTCTTCTGGAAGTATCTCTCTTTCTGCTCATCCGTGAAGCCCTGAACCTCGGTCACCTGGTGGAAGTGTTGGGCGATCTGATTGGCTGCTGCCGGGCGAGAAGTGACCCAGACGCAGGCGCCGGGCAGCAAGTGTCCGGAGATGAGAGAGGCTATCAGCGCGTCCAACGAGGCCGGTTCCGTCGGGTCGCTGATCATCTCCTTGTGGAAGTCCAGCTCGAAGCGACTCTCGTCCAGCCCGTCGAAGACGAACAGGATGGAACTCGTGCGCTCGGGCAGAGCGCCCAGCTGCTTGAGCGCGGGGAAGGACTGGCGCAAGAGCGCCCAGAGACTCAGAGTCCTCTTCGACTTCGCGTTCAGCTGGCGGAACGGCAGCGGGAACAGGAAGGCCACGTCCTGATTGGCTCTTCCCTCGGCCCAGTCCAGGATGAACTTGTGAACGGAGACGGTCTTCCCGACGCCAGCCACCCCCAGCGTGAGAACCTTGCGGGAATCGGACTGGGCTCTGAAGATGTCGTTACAGAGGATGCGGGAGCTGTAGAGAAGTCACACGATGTGAGATGTTGTTACTTCTAGAACATACATGTTTTGTAGAACAAATACTAGGCAAGAAATGCTAAGGTAAGCCTTAGGGAGACTAATTAAGAAATAAGTAAAAAGACTCATTTCAAATCTATTCACCATGGACAGTTTCCTGTAAATTAATTAAACCTAGTTAGTTAGTTAGAATATGGGCCTCCAGCCAGTTAGTTGGAGTCTGGGTCTCCACCTGGTTTGTTAGAGTCTGGACCCGTTTGAGTCTGGACGAGGGTTGGGTACTGACCCCTGTACTGTTACCGGTACATAGCACCAGCTGACTGTCTTGTATAGCATAACTACATAGCACCAGCTGACTGTCTTGTATAGCATGACTACATAGCACCAGCTGACTGTCTTGTATAACATAACTACATAGCACCAGCTGACTGTCTTGTATAACATGACTACATAGCACCAGCTGACTGTCTTGTATAGCATGACTGTCGTGTATAGGATAATTACATAGCACTCTGTACCCACTTCGTTAGAGTCTGGACCCACTTCATTAGAGTCTGGACCCAGTTCATTAGAGTCTGGACCCTCTTCATTAGAGTCTGGACCCAGTTCATTAGAGTCTGGACCCAGTTCATTAGAGTCTGAACCCTGTTGGTAGTGTCTGGACCCAGTTTTTTTGAGTCTGAACCCCCTTTGTTAAAGTCTGGACCCAGTTTATATGAGTCTGGACCCAGTTTATCAGAGTCTGAACCCCCTTTGTTAGAGACTGGAACCCCTTTGTTAGAGTCTTGGCCCAGTTGAATGGTACCTGCAGGTGGAGCATTTCTGGGTGTTGGCCCAGTTGGACTGTACCTAGAGATGGGGCAGTTCTGGGTCGTGGGGCAGTTCTGGGTGTAGGCCCAGTTGTACGGTACCTGCATGTGGGGCAGTTCTGGGTGTTGGCCCAGTTGAATGGTACCTGCATGTGGGGCAGTTCTGGGTGTTGGCCCAGTTGAATGGTACCTGCATGTGGGGCAGTTCTGGGTGTTGGCCCAGTTGAATGGTACCTGCAGGTGGGGCAGTTCTGGGTGTTGGCCCAGTTGAATGGTACCTGCAGGTGGGGCAGTTCTGGGTGTAGGCCCAGTTGGACCGTACCTGCATGTGGGGCAGTTCTGGGTTTAGGCCCAGTTGGACGGTACCTGCATGTGGGGCAGTTCTGGGTGTTGGCCCAGTTGGACGGTACCTGCAGGTGGGGCAGTTCTGGGTCGTGGGGCAGTTCTGGGTCGTGGGGCAGTTCTGGGTCGTGGGGCAGTTCTGGGTGTTGGCCCAGTTGGCCTGTACCTGCAGGTGGGGCAGTTCTGGGTCGTGGGGCAGTTCTGGGTCGTGGGGCAGTTCTGGGTGTTGGCCCAGTTGGACTGTACCTGCAGGTGGGGCAGTTCTGGGTCGTGGGGCAGTTCTGGGTGTTGGCCCAGTTGTACGGTACCTGCAGGTGGGGCAGTTCTGGGTCGTTGGGCAGTTCTGGGTCGTGGGGCAGTTCTGGGTGTAGGCCCAGTTGTACGGTACCTGCATGTGGGGCAGTTCTGGGTCGTGGGGCAGTTCTGGGTGTAGGCCCAGTTGTACGGTACCTGCATGTGGGGCAGTTCTGGGTCGTGGGGCAGTTCTGGGTGTAGGCCCAGTTGTACGGTACCTGCATGTGGGGCAGTTCTGGGTCGTGGGGCAGTTCTGGGTGTAGGCCCAGTTGAATGGTACCTGCATGTGGGGCAGTTCTGGGTCGTGGGGCAGTTCTGGGTGTTGGCCCAGTTGTACGGTACCTGCAGGTGGAGCGCCTGGAGCGGCTCTGCTCCATCCAGCGGGCCTCGTGGCCGCTCAGCGCTCCGCCCGTGTGCTCCTGCACCAGCAGCAGCTCCGTGTACACGTCCTCCACCCTGCGGGCGCGGCCCTCCGTGGAGCTGCCCTCGAACACGCGCCCGTACCGCAGCGCCAACGCAGCCTTCAGCACCCGCCCTGCAGCCTCCTCCTCGCCGCGCCGCTCTGCCAATGTAGTGAGAAATTCCACAATGTATGTTTCAATCATGTGTTCCACTCATTTGCCACCCAAAGTCTTTGATCAAACCAACCCCAAAAGACCTTTCATCAATCATGAGGATGTATGACTGCTGTGGCACTTACTTATTACTTATTTATTTGTCTATTTATTATTATTTTTAACATTGCATACATTCTAGTGAATGCCAATGCACTTTCAAACTTTTAACCCCTAATGGATGGGTTGGCTGTAAACTGAATTGCCCCTTGGGGATTAATAAAGTTTTCTGAATCTGAATCTGAATCTGAATCTGAGCATGCGCAGGCCCTTTGTCACTGTGAGTACTCATGATTGACAAGGTCGTCTCTTAACACAATCACTGATCAGAGCTAGTTTCATCTGACGCAATACTGGTGCCTCACGTAACAGGACATGGCCGGTGATGGGCCTCACGTGAGACAACGATAGGAGGATCTCAAGAAATGTATTTAAGCAGAACAGTTTGTATCTTGCATTGAGTTGGTATGGTGGCGATGCTAGTGTATACATTGTATCAACTCCCGGATCCGTTACAATAAACTCGAGTTTCGTCTTTGCCATCACTCGGTTTGGATTGCCTCCATTTTGTTGTATAGTTGGTCATTTTTTGGACTACACCAACACAAACACAACCAGTGAAGATGTGCCCGCTCTGCTCCACCAACACAAACACAACCAGTGAAGATGTGCCCACTCTGCTCTGCCAACACACACACAACCAGTGAAGATGTGCCCACTCCACCAACACAAACACAACCAGTGAAGATGTGCCCACTCTGCTCCACCAACACAAACACAACCAGTGAAGATGTGCCCATTCCGCTCTGCCAACACAAACACAACCAGTGAAGATGTGCCCACTCTGCTCTGCCAACACAAACACAACCAGTGAAGATGTGCCCGCTCTGCTCCACCAACACAAACACAACCAGTGAAGATGTGCCCGCTCTGCTCCACCAACACAAACACAACCAGTGAAGATGTGCCCGCTCTGCCAACACAAACACAACCAGTGAAGATGTGCCCACTCCACCAACACAAACACAACCAGTGAAGATGTGCCCACTCTGCTCTGCCAACACAAACACAACCAGTGAAGATGTGCCCACTCTGCTCTGCCAACACAAACACAACCAGTGAAGATGTGCCCACTCTGCTCTGCCAACACACACACAACCAGTGAAGATGTGCCCACTCTGCTCTGCCAACACAAACACAACCAGTGAAGATGTGCCCACTCCACCAACACAAACACAACCAGTGAAGATGTGCCCACTCTGCTCCACCAACACAAACACAACCAGTGAAGATGTGCCCGCTCTGCCAACACAAACACAACCAGTGAAGATGTGCCCGCTCTGCTCCACCAACACAAACACAACCAGTGAAGATGTGCCCGCTCTGCCAACACAAACACAACCAGTGAAGATGTGCCCACTCCACCAACACAAACACAACCAGTGAAGATGTGCCCACTCTGCTCTGCCAACACAAACACAACCAGTGAAGATGTGCCCACTCTGCTCTGCCAACACAAACACAACCAGTGAAGATGTGCCCACTCTGCTCTGCCAACACAAACACAACCAGTGAAGATGTGCCCACTCTGCTCTGCCAACACAAACACAACCAGTGAAGATGTGCCCACTCTGCTCTGCCAACACACACACAACCAGTGAAGATGTGCCCACTCTGCTCTGCCAACACACACACAACCAGTGAAGATGTGCCCACTCTGCTCTGCCAACACAAACACAACCAGTGAAGATGTGCCCGCTCTGCTCTGCCAACACAAACACAACCAGTGAAGATGTGCCCACTCTGCTCTGCCAACACAAACACAACCAGTGAAGATGTGCCCACTCTGCTCTGCCAACACAAACACAACCAGTGAAGATGTACCCGCTCTACTCTGCCAACACACACACAACCAGTGAAGATGTGCCCGCTCTGCTCTGCCAACACACACACAACCAGTGAAGATGTGCCCGCTCTGCTCTGCCAACACAAACACAACCAGTGAAGATGTGCCCACTCTGCTCTGCCAACACAAACACAACCAGTGAAGATGTACCCGCTCTACTCTGCCAACACACACACAACCAGTGAAGATGTGCCCACTCTGCCAACACAAACACAACCAGTGAAGATGTGCCCACTCTGCTCTGCCAACACAACCAGTGAAGATGTGCCCACTCCGCTCTGCCAACACAAACACAACCAGTGAAGATGTGCCCACTCTGCTCTGCCAACACAAACACAACCAGTGAAGATGTGCCCACTCTGCTCTGCCAACACAAACACAACCAGTGAAGATGTGCCCACTCCGCTCTGCCAACACAAACACAACCAGTGAAGATGTGCCCACTCTGCTCTGCCAACACAAACACAACCAGTGAAGATGTGCCCGCTCTGCCAACACAAACACAACCAGTGAAGATGTGCCCGCTCTGCTCCACCAACACAAACACAACCAGTGAAGATGTGCCCATTCCGCTCTGCCAACACAAACACAACCAGTGAAGATGTGCCCATTCCGCTCTGCCAACACAAACACAACCAGTGAAGATGTGCCCATTCCGCTCTGCCAACACAAACACAACCAGTGAAGATGTGCCCACTCTGCTCTGCCAACACAAACACAACCAGTGAAGATGTGCCCACTCTAATCTGCCAACACAAACACAACCAGTGAAGATGTGCCCGCTCTGCTCTGCCAACACAAACACAACCAGTGAAGATGTGCCCACTCTGCTCTGCCAACACAAACACAACCAGTGAAGATGTACCCGCTCTACTCTGCCAACACACACACAACCAGTGAAGATGTGCCCACTCTGCCAACACAAACACAACCAGTGAAGATGTGCCCACTCTGCTCTGCCAACACAAACACAACCAGTGAAGATGTGCCCACTCCGCTCTGCCAACACAAACACAACCAGTGAAGATGTGCCCACTCCGCCAACACAAACACAACCAGTGAAGATGTGCCCACTCTGCCAACACAAACACAACCAGTGAAGATGTGCCCGCTCTGCTCTGCCAACACAAACACAACCAGTGAAGATGTGCCCACTCTGCTCTGCCAACACAAACACAACCAGTGAAGATGTGCCCGCGCTACAGCCTCCTCACCTCTCTGCCAACACAAACACAACCAGTGAAGATGTGCCCACTCTGCTCTGCCAACACAAACACAACCAGTGAAGATGTGCCCACTCTGCTCCACCAACACACACACAACCAGTGAAGATGTGCCCACTCCACCAACACAAACACAACCAGTGAAGATGTGCCCACTCTAATCTGCCAACACAAACACAACCAGTGAAGATGTGCCCGCTCTGCCAACACAAACACAACCAGTGAAGATGTGCCCACTCTAATCTGCCAACACAAACACAACCAGTGAAGATGTGCCCACTCCGCTCTGCCAACACAAACACAACCAGTGAAGATGTGCCCACTCTGCTCTGCCAACACAAACACAACCAGTGAAGATGTGCCCACTCCGCTCTGCCAACACAAACACAACCAGTGAAGATGTGCCCGCTCTGCTCTGCCAACACAAACACAACCAGTGAAGATGTGCCCACTCTGCTCTGCCAACACACACACAACCAGTGAAGATGTGCCCACTCTGCTCTGCCAACACAAACACAACCAGTGAAGATGTGCCCGCGCTACAGCCTCCTCACCTCTCTGCCAACACAAACACAACCAGTGAAGATGTGCCCACTCTGCTCTGCCAACACAAACACAACCAGTGAAGATGTGCCCACTCTGCCAACACAAACACAACCAGTGAAGATGTGCCCACTCTGCTCCACCAACACAAACACAACCAGTGAAGATGTGCCCATTCCGCCAACACAAACACAACCAGTGAAGATGTGCCCACTCTGCTCTGCCAACACAAACACAACCAGTGAAGATGTGCCCACTCCACCAACACAAACACAACCAGTGAAGATGTGCCCACTCTAATCTGCCAACACAAACACAACCAGTGAAGATGTGCCCACTCCGCTCTGCCAACACAAACACAACCAGTGAAGATGTGCCCACTCCGCTCTGCCAACACAAACACAACCAGTGAAGATGTGCCCACTCTGCTCTGCCAACACAAACACAACCAGTGAAGATGTGCCCACTCCGCTCTGCCAACACAAACACAACCAGTGAAGATGTGCCCACTCCGCTCTGCCAACACAAACACAACCAGTGAAGATGTGCCCACTCTGCTCTGCCAACACAAACACAACCAGTGAAGATGTGCCCACTCTGCTCTGCCAACACACACACAACCAGTGAAGATGTGCCCACTCTGCTCTGCCAACACAAACACAACCAGTGAAGATGTGCCCACTCTGCTCTGCCAACACAAACACAACCAGTGAAGATGTGCCCACTCTGCTCTGCCAACACAAACACAACCAGTGAAGATGTGCCCACTCTGCTCTGCCAACACACACACAACCAGTGAAGATGTGCCCACTCTGCTCTGCCAACACAAACACAACCAGTGAAGATGTGCCCACTCTGCCAACACACACACAACCAGTGAAGATGTGCCCGCTCTGCTCTGCCAACACAAACACAACCAGTGAAGATGTGCCCACTCTGCCAACACACACACAACCAGTGAAGATGTGCCCACTCTGCCAACACAACCAGTGAAGATGTGCCCACTCCGCTCTGCCAACACAAACACAACCAGTGAAGATGTGCCCACTCTGCCAACACACACACAACCAGTGAAGATGTGCCCACTCTGCCAACACACACACAACCAGTGAAGATGTGCCCGCTCTGCTCTGCCAACACAAACACAACCAGTGAAGATGTGCCCACTCTGCCAACACACACACAACCAGTGAAGATGTGCCCACTCTGCCAACACACACACAACCAGTGAAGATGTGCCCACTCTGCCAACACAACCAGTGAAGATGTGCCCACTCTGCTCTGCCAACACAAACACAACCAGTGAAGATGTGCCCACTCCACCAACACAACCAGTGAAGATGTGCCCACTCTGCTCTGCCAACACAAACACAACCAGTGAAGATGTGCCCACTCTGCTCTGCCAACACAAACACAACCAGTGAAGATGTGCCCACTCTGCTCTGCCAACACAAACACAACCAGTGAAGATGTGCCCACTCTGCTCTGCCAACACACACACAACCAGTGAAGATGTGCCCACTCTGCTCTGCCAACACAAACACAACCAGTGAAGATGTGCCCACTCTGCCAACACACACACAACCAGTGAAGATGTGCCCACTCTGCTCTGCCAACACAAACACAACCAGTGAAGATGTGCCCACTCTGCTCTGCCAACACACACACAACCAGTGAAGATGTGCCCACTCTGCTCTGCCAACACAAACACAACCAGTGAAGATGTGCCCACTCTGCTCTGCCAACACAAACACAACCAGTGAAGATGTGCCCACTCTGCTCTGCCAACACAAACACAACCAGTGAAGATGTGCCCACTCTGCTCTGCCAACACACACACAACCAGTGAAGATGTGCCCACTCTGCTCTGCCAACACAAACACAACCAGTGAAGATGTGCCCGTACAGCACCACAGCCTCCGCGCTCCGCTCTGCCAACATAACCAGTGACAACAAGCACAGGGAACAGGCTCTCTCACTCTCACTAGAACCACTAACAAGCACAGGGAACAGGCTCTCTCACTAGAACCACTAACAAGCACAGGGAACAGGCTCTCTCACTCACACTAGAACCAGTAACAAGCACAGGGAACAGGCTCTCTCACTCACACTAGAACCAGTAACAAGCACAGGGAACAGGCTCTCTAACTCACACTAGAACCACTAACAAGCAGAGGGAACAGGCTCTCTCACTAGAACCACTAACAAGCACAGGGAACAGGCTCTCTCACTCACACTAGAACCACTAACAAGCACAGGGAACAGGCTCTCTCACTCACACTAGAACCACTAACAAGCAGAGGGAACAGGCTCTCTCACTAGAACCACTAACAAGCAGAGGGAACAGGCTCTCTCACTCACACTAGAACCACTAACAAGCAGAGGGAACAGGCTCTCTCACTAGAACCACTAACAAGCAGAGGGAACAGGCTCTCTCACTAGAACCACTAACAAGCACAGGGAACAGGCTCTCTCACTCACACTAGAACCACTAACAAGCACAGGGAACAACTCTCTCACTCACACTAGAACCACTAACAAGCACAGGGAACAGGCTCTCTCACTCACAATAGAACCACTAACAAGCACAGGGAACAGGCTCGCTCACTAGAACCACTAACAAGCACAGGGAACAGGCTCTCTGACTCACAATAGAACCACTAACAAGCACAGGGAACAGGCTCTCTCACTCACACTAGAACCACTAACAAGCACAGGGAACAGGCTCTCTCACTCACACTAGAACCACTAACAAGCACAGGGAACAGGCTCTCTCACTAGAACCACTAACAAGCACAGGGAACAGGCTCTCTAACTCACACTAGAACCACCAACAAGCACAGGGAACAACTCTCTCACTCACACTAGAACCACTAACAAGCACAGGGAACAGGCTCTCTCACTCAAAATAGAACCACTAACAAGCACAGGGAACAGGCTCGCTCACTAGAACCACTAACAAGCACAGGGAACAGGCTCTCTGACTCACAATAGAACCACTAACAAGCACAGGGAACAGGCTCTCTTACTCACACTAGAACCACTAACAAGCACAGGAAACAGGCTCGCTCACTAGAACCACTAACAAGCACAGGGAACAGGCTCTCTGACTCACAATAGAACCACTAACAAGCACAGGGAACAGGCTCTCTCACTAGAACCACTAACAAGCACAGGGAACAGGCTCTCTCACTAGAACCACTAACAAGCACAGGGAACAGGCTCTCTTACTCACACTAGAACCACTAACAAGCACAGGAAACAGGCTCTCTCACTCACACTAGAACCACTAACAAGCACAGGGAACAGGCTCTCTCACTAGAACCACTAACAAGCACAGGGAACAGGCTCTCTCACTAGAACCACTAACAAGCACAGGGAACAGGCTCTCTCACTCTCACTAGAACCACTAACAAGCACAGGGAACAGGCTTGCTCACTAGAACCACTAACAAGCACAGGGGACAGGCTCTCTCACTAGAACCACTAACAAGCACAGGGAACAGGCTCTCTCACTCTCACTAGAACCACTAACAAGCACAGGGAACAGGCTCGCTCACTAGAACCACTAACAAGCACAGGGAACAGGCTCTCTCACTCACACTAGAACCACTAACAAGCACAGGGAACATGCTTGCTCACTAGAACCACTAACAAGCACATGGAACAGGCTCTCTCACTAGAACCGCTAAAAAGCACAAGGAACAGGCTCTCTCACTAGAACCACTTACAAGCACAGGGAACAGGCTCTCTCACTCACACTAGAACCACTAACAAGCACAGGGAACAGGCTTGCACACTAGAACCACTAACAAGCACAGAGAACAGGCTCTCTCACTAGAACCACTAACAAGCACAGGGAACAGGCTCTCTCACTAGAACCACTAACAAGCACAGGGAACAGGCTCTCTCACTCACACTAGAACCACTAACAAGCACAGGGAACAGGCTCTCTGACTCACAATAGAACCACTAACAAGCACAGGGAACAGGCTCGCACACTAGAACCACTAACAAGCACAGGGAACAGCTCTCTCACTCACACTAGAACCACTAACAAGCACAGGGAACAGGCTCGCTCACTCACACTAGAACCACTAACAAGCACAGGGAACAGGCTCGCTCACTCACACTAGAACCACTAACAAGCACAGGGAACAGCTCTCTCACTCACAATAGAACCACTAACAAGCACAGGGAACATGCTCTCTCACTAGAACCACTAACAAGCACAGGGAACAGCTTTCTCACTCACACTAGAACCACTAACAAGCACAGGGAATATCACTCTATTTCTCAAAATATTATACATATACTCAAGTATTTACTGACGGAAACTGTAAACATGGTTATGGTTATGGTTATGGTTATGGTTATTTAGCAGACGCCTTTGTCCAAAGCGACATACAAATAAATAGCAATACAAATTAAATAACAGTGAACAATTACAAAAAAGGGAGAATAGCAATATTATCAATACAACAATCATTTAAGCACTAATCTAATGAGAAATAAAACAATGAAATGACAAAAGCAATCAAATAAGTCACTGAGTTAATTATATAATAACAATAACTATAGCAAGGTATGGCTAAATTTAAGGACAATAGCAGAATAAATGTAAAATTTTAACAATGGACAAATTATAACAAAAAAAACTATTATACAAACCATAACACATAACAAACACTCAAAAGACTAAGACAAACATACAAGTATGATTGCTGTCTATGCAATCTACTTGTAATTGCTACAAATATATCATGATACAAATATTGTTCCTCATTTTATCTTTTGTTTCTAGACAAGGTCCATGATTTATATGTGTGTACATAATGAGTCAGTCAAACCACAGCATCATAACTTCCGCATTTTAAAAAAGGAAGTTAGCCACTGTATTATGACTAGTGACACTCAGGAACTATCAGTGTTCAAAAACACACATGAGAAAGTCATGATAAAAACACACACACCATGAATACAGTACATGGAATGCTATTGTCATACTGTACATATCTGCCTTCATATTAAATATCCACACACACCATGAATACAGTACATGGAATGCTATTGTCATACTGTACATATCTGCCTTCATATTAAATATCCACATGTAAGTAAGTCATTTATTTATCTAGCGCATTTAACATGCACAGAGTGCAACCCAAAGCGCTTTATGTATTATGTTTTTTTTATAATATACTGTTAATGCACTGCATATAATTATATTATTTTTACCCCTCCTATAATGGTACGCTATTACACAGCACGTATATGTACACGTTGCTTTAGCTATAATGGTACGCTATTACACAGCACATATATGTACACGTTGCTTTAGCTATAATGGTACGCTATTACACAGCACATATATGTACATGTTGCTTTAGCTATAATGGTACGGCTATTACACAGCACATATATGTACACGTTGCTTTATCTATAATGGTACGCTATTACACAGCACATATATGTACATGTTGCTTTAGCTATAATGGTACGGCTATTACACAGCACATATATGTACACGTTGCTTTATCTATAATGGTACGGCTATTACACAGCACATACATGTACGTTGCCTTAGCTATAATGGTACGCTATTATGTACATGTTGATTTATCTATAACGGTACGCTATTATGTACACGTTGCTTTAGCTATAATGGTACGCTATTATGTACACGTTGCTTTAGCTATAATGGTACACGATTACACAGCACATATACTGTATGTACACGTTGCTTTAGCTATAATGGTACGCTATTACACAGCACACATATGTACATGTTGCTTTAGCTATAATGGTACGCTATTATGTACACGTTGCTTTATCTATAACGGTACGTGATTACACGGCACATATATGTACATGTTGCTTTATCTATAATGGTACGCTATTACACGGCACATATATGTATACGTTGCTTTAGCTATAATGGTACGCTATTATGTACATGTTGCTTTAGCTATAATGGTACGCTATTATGTACATGTTGCTTTAGCTACTGTATAATGGTACACTATTACACAGCACACATAAGTACACGTTGCTTTAGCTATAACGGTACGCTATTACACAGCACACACATGTACACGTTGCTTTAGCTATAATGGTACGCTATTATACAGCACATATATGTACACGTTGCTTTAGCTATAATGGTACGCTATTACACAGCACACATATGTACACGTTGCTTTAGCTATAACGGTACGCTATTACACAGCACACACATGTACACGTTGCTTTAGCTATAATGGTACGCTATTACACAGCACATATATGTACACGTTGCTTTAGCTATAATGGTACGCTATTACACAGCACATATATGTGTAAAAAATAAACTCAATTGCACATTTACAAGACTAATTAAAACCATATATTTAGGCTGGGTATCTAACATCACAAGCAAGCAGTTTGGCTGAATCACCCATTTTTGTCTATTTCTAAGTTCAAGATTTTCATATGAAGGAGGCACAACCATGCCTCATGTTAATGATAGCTCTTTGTTTATGCACAACCTCTCATAATTCATGAAAACCAAGAAAAAAAATATTTCCATTCTATGTCACCCTTAATATGATAGATACTCAACACATATCAAATCCCCAATAGCAGTAAACACGAGATTAATATATCACATATACCTTTAAACATGCTTACGCGTTATACTGTATATGGCTCATACTGCATAGCCATATCTATTCTGCTCTTAAGGCTACTATTGTGTCTGTACTTCAAAAAAGATTTAGTTTAAATTTAAGTTTAATCGAATCTCATGTAATTTTCTGTTGAATGAATACATGTAATATGTTAATGTACTTGTTCCTTTCAGTTCCTGACTAATTGTTTGCCATGTTTTACTAGTTCCTTGCCGTATTTGACAAATTCCTTGCCATTTTTGACTAGCTTCTTGCCGATTTTGACAAGTCCATTGCAGTTCCTATGCAGCAATGCTAATTTTGGACATGAAATGGTCAGTTTTGCAAGCAGCCATGTGCAGATAGTGTGCAGTCAGAAGTTACACAATTTGGGTTTCACAACATCCCGTGAGACACTGAGGAATTCTGTTGTGAAATGCTAAACATGCCACTTAAACTGTCATGTCTGGAGTCCAAGATTTGTTTATTTTGTCATGTGCTGTGAAAGGATACTGAAGCAATTCAGATGATAACAAATGCAAAGAGATGTCAAATGGCAGCTTGGCTATTCTTGGCAATATTAGCACAAGGAAACCAAAACTTGTTGAGCACAAACAGTTCCTGTGTTTATTATTTTTAGACTCCCACGAGAAAAACAAACCTGACAAGACAGCAGACTCTCTCCATATGGAAAGTTTTCTCTGCCAGCTTGATGACGACTTCATTAATCAGTGGTGCTGGAGACACATTGCCTTGCACATAACTGAGGTTGTGCAACACATCACAGACTTGAACGTGCTTCAACAACACAGCCTATTTTACGCTGAGATTGTGGAATACATCACAGACTTGAACGTGCTTCACTAACAATGCCTAATTTACGACTTGAACGTGCTTTAACAACACAGCCTATTTTACACTGAGGTTGTGGAATACATCACAGTCGTGAACGTGCTTCAACAATCAGCCACCTCAGTGTAAATTACCCAAAGTTAGCCAATGATTAAATGTTAGCAAACATCAGCCATATCCATATACAGTGAGGAGCATATGTATTTGATACCATGCTAAAACAGGAATATAAAATCATAATATGACAATTGATCTTAATGTCTTAATTCAAAAAATGAGTAAAAATAAAACCGCCAAGGACACCAATTTTCTTTGTGATTGAAGAATTTATCGTAAATAAATAAATGTTTTCCTTAAATGCTAAGGGAAGGAAGTATTTGACCCCCTATGTAACCCTATGGAAATTTAACACATATGGTTAACATAGGGGCAGGCAGATTTTTATTTTTAAAGGCCAGCTATTTCATGGATCCAGGATATTATGCATCCTGATAAAGTTCCCTTGGCCTTTGGAATTAAAATAGCTCCACATCATCACATACCCTTCACCATAGCTAGAGATTGGCATGGTGCTTTTTCTAGTAGGCCTATTAGCCTGTTTGATGCTCATTGAACTCAATGCAAATCAATCAGGCTAATAGGCCTAAATACTTCCTTCCCTTAGCATTTAAGGAAAACATTTATCTATTTACGATACATTCTTCAATCACAAAGAAAATTGGTGTCCTTGGCGGTTTTACTTTTACTCATTTTTTGAATTAAGGCATTAAGATCAATTGTCAAATGATGATTTTATATTCCTGTTTTAGCATGGTATCACATACATACTGTATGCTCCTCACTGTATGTAAACCAAACTTAGCCAACTTAAAACTTAAATGGAGGTGGCTGATGTTTGCTAACATTTCATTATTGGCTAACTTTGGGTAATTTACACTGAGGTGGTATCCCGCGATCGTTTTGGGTCATTTATTCATAATCAACACAATGCGAAAGTCTAGCCGGTTACACTACCATTGGCTAACACTGATGTGGCAACATTGGCTAACCTTAGATGGGGGAAGCTGAAGTTCCAAGATATTCTTGGTCAACGGCAACATGGGCTAACCTTGGTTAAGTGACTGTCAGTTAACCTGGAGCTGCTGGTTAACATTAACTATCCTTGGGTAAGTTACAACAAGGTGGCTGATGTTTGCTAAAACTGACACTATGAAACAAAACCCCTACATTTCACTCCCTATAAATGTCTTACTTTTGACCTTGACACGCTTCTATAATTAAGTTTAAAAGTAGAAATGTGAAGATTGCACTTGATTAAGGAGAAAAGCCTTAAAATGTCATTTTACTGTAAAATGAAGGGCCTGTTTTACAAATGAAGGGCCCCTTAATATAAATTATGTAAATATGTTATCACATTTCGTAATGTGAAGGGCTGGCTAATCTTGGGTAAGTTACAATGAGGTGCTGACTAACGTTGATTAACCTTGGGTGAGGAGAGCAGCCTGGCGAGGTGTTGCTTGTTTACCATTGGCAGGTTGTGCTAACGTTTTGCTAACGTTGTGATAATGTTGACTAACCTTGGGTGAGAAGAGCAGGCTGGTGAGGTGTTGTTTGTTTCCCATCTGCAGCGTGTTCTGTTCGTGATGAAGATGAGCGTGTAGGAGAAACTGAAGACTTTCTGCAGCTCTCTGTCAGGTGAAGGGATGACAGAAGAATAGTCTAAACCACAGAGCTCAACACAAGAATAGTCTTAACCACAGAGCTCAACGCAAGAATAGTCTTAACCACAGAGCTCAACGCTCTCTATCAGGCGAAGGGATGACACAAGAATAGTCTTAGCCAGAGAGCTCAACACAAGAATAGTCTTAACCACAGAGCTCAACACAAGAATAGTCTTAGCCACAGAGCTCAACACTCTCTATCAGAAGAAGGGATGACACAAGAATAGTCTTAGCCAGAGAGCTCAACACAAGAATAGT
>NC_084994.1:2192255-2212255 GCF_963854185.1 Sardina pilchardus
ACCTTTGTTGAAGTTGAAGGTTACCGGGCCAGTAATGCAGCAGCCAGTGACAGCAGGAGCAGCAACTGAGCCTCCATCCCGAGCCGAGATGCTGGACGAGACTCCCGCAGGACAGCGCTGTGCACCTGGACCAGTCTGGTTTAAGACTGGACTAGAATGGTCTAATACTGGACTAGAATGGTCTAAGACTGGACTAGAATGGTCTAATACTGGACCAGACTGGTCTAATACTGGACTAGAATGGTCTAATAAGACTGGACTAGACTGGTCTAAGACTGGACCAGACTGGTCTAAGACTGGAGGACACTGGTTTAAGACTGGAAGAGACTGGTCTAAGACTGGAAGAGACTGGTTTAAGACTGGAAGAGACTGGTCTAAGACTGGAAGAGACTGGTCTAAGACTACAGGAGACTGGTCTAAGACTGGAAGAGACTGGTTTAAGACTACAGGAGACTGGTTTAAGACTGGACTAGACTGGTCTAAGACTACAGGAGACTGGTTTAAGACTGGACAAGAATGGTCTAAGACTACAGGAGACTGATTTAAGACTGGACTAGACTGGTCTAAGACTGGAAGAGACTGGTTTAAGACTGGACTAGACTGGTCTAAGACTACAGGAGACTGGAGTGACGCCTGATCACCAGCCAGGGGATCTGTCATTCTGATGACCTGTGAAATAATTGTTACAGAACTGTGTGAGAAGGAAATATTCACGGGTCAAAATAAAAGACATATAATTACATACAGATGATCCTTCTCACCGCAAGTCCTCATCTGTGAAGTTCTGCCAATAGAATCCTCCACCTAATGCCGGCCTTACATCTTACTTTTCGAGTGATTTCACAGTCAGCGACTAAATTTCAATTTTAAAGTTGGAATTAAATCACGAGAGTTTTACTGGAGGCGCAGCTCGCTCTCATCAACTAGATCGTTTAGTGCGAGGTGTCGATCTTAGCGTTTTTTAGTTAGTCTGAGTCAGTATTTTTCCCGGTCTTGGCATTAAGACAGACGAGTTTAACTGTAATAACGAGCCCGAGCCCGACAAAAACCTGACAATTTTTTGAATACGTGTGCCGCTTTAATTGACGTTCTAACTACAATTCTGAGTTGTTTGAACTACATAAATCTGTTTAGAATTACCTTGGGGCATATTCCCTCCTGCCTTGTTTAGTTCGATTAAAACACTCAAGCTCGTTTCCTTGCTCGGTTCGGACCTTTTTGACTGGTGTTAATACAATCACTCGAACTCTAGTGCCGACCAAACAAGCGGACTGAGACCCAGCTGAGCCGGTGGTCTCGGAGTGGTTCCTATCGAACCCTGGTGCGGTTCCTTTGTGGTGTGAAAGCAGCCCGACCTCGATCCGACCCAGTTGCAAAAATCTGTCTTTTTGGATTTGATGAGCTCCCGTAGTTTTTGCACATTATTCACTGAGGGGAAAAGGAGAGTTGGCCTTCTATGCATAGTATATCTGCACCTCCACCCTATACACCTTACATGCCTTACATGGCATTTCTGTGTACTGTTGACACTGTGTACTTTACTGGCTACATGCACAACCCCTCTCTCCATACCCATACACTGGACTAGGATTGACAGCCCTACTGTAAATACAAGTAAATCACTCCCAACTGAGATAATAACATTTACAAAGTATGTGTGCTGTAAAATAGGCCTGCACGATAAATCGTTAAGAAATCGCAATCTCGATTCACCCCTGTGTGCGATTTAATTTTTCATTGATTTCGATTCACATTTAATTTAATGAGTCATTTCATTCATGCAGCACAAACGCTAAATTCTTCTGTGAGTTTTAAACTTTTAAAATGCTCCCCAGCGCTGCTCTTCCTTCCCGGTTCTCCTCTCACAAACTTCAGGGCTTCACCCTCAGCCAATGACAAAGCGCCTTTTAGTCAAGTGTTCCACTTGTGGAGAACGCGGTAGTTCGGAGAGTCCACCAGCTGTAACAGCAAATGCTGCAACATCGACGAACTAGTGCGACAGGAACAAAATGGATAGGCTATTGATGAAAGCAAGGTAGCCTTCTAGTGACGAGACTCGTTACGATAAAGGCTCTCATTCAGTGGTGTGAATGTATTTTGGATTCAAACAAAAATACATAGCCTACAAAAATGCGCTTTATAAATAAATTTGACTTGACTTTGACGAGGGCCAGTCCTGTGTGATTTGCAAGGTAGCCTATGCCTTTCCCCCGGTGCAGCACTGCGAGGAAACACCACAAATCTTAACTAACAAAAGCAAACAATATGATGAAGTTCTAGGCTACAAGGCAAGAGGTCCGAAAGTTGCTCAACAACACAGACATCTATTAGGCTACGGACACCTTGCACAATGCGACGCCATACCCACATAACAGCCTGATCCAGAACCATGATCCGAATCGCTCCCAAAATGTAATCGTTTTGTTCTTGGGTCATTTCAGACGTTTCCTGAAAATATCATTTAGTTATCTTGCTAATAAACAGACAAACATAACCTCCTTGGCGGAAGTATTAAGGTAATAACAGAGGCAATTGCTTACCATCTAGGTCATTCCACGTCAAATCAACCAGAGCGCACGCACTTGCGTCTCAAAAAAATCCGAAAAAAATACCATGCGTGCCTATGTTACCCAGGAGACACTCTGTAAAATGGTTTTGCGCTAAGATCAATACTTTTCAAGTGACAGCCAGTTTTACGGGGGGAGGGGGGTGTCAAACTTGTTCTGCCTCTTTTTTTGTCAAAGTTCACAAGCTCATTGCTCAAGAACTAGAATTTGTAGGAGGCTCAAATTGGTCATGCAGATTGCTGGTCTCTCTAAGCCAAGAGCAAAGGCTCTAGCAAAATTCTGCTCAAATTTTTGTGATAATTGGCAGTCGCCACATATGGTGATGGTCATGAACTGAGACTAGAGGCTTAGGCTACTGGGTTTGCAATGCTGGTGTTTAAAATTGTTTGTGCTCAATGAAATTCATTGTAAAATGTGAACACAAATAAAGGTATTAATGTGTGTGTGTGTGTGTGTGTGTGTGTGTGTGTGTGTGTGTGTGTGTCTGGTAGTTGTGTGGAGAGGAACCAGAGATGTGTGTGTGTGTGTGGGGGGGGGGGGGGTGTATTTATCTGTATTTGTTGGTATTTTATTTAGTTATTTATTTGTCTTTAAGTCTTGTCTTCCTTGCCGTTTAATCCCATTTTTTTCCCAGACATGAAAATATCAAAATCATGTGTCTTGAGTAACCCTTTGAAGTAATCAATTACTTTTTTACAAATTTTAAATTTTTAAATTTCACAATTGTGACCGTTCACTCATGCTATAACAAAGTTCACATATTTCAATTGCATCCCTCCATACTAGACACCTTAAAGATTATGTGTACCCAAACTCTTTGCCCTATTTTTACATAAACATACTTTTCTAAGCTTTAGTTTGGGAGCTTTTGGGTGGAAATTTTCTGGTCAGGGTGCAACCAAAACATAAGCAGCTCTGACCATGTGACAAATTTGACTTTTTGACTTTGTATGCAGCAGCAGGCTCACATTTGTTTGGGAACAATAATGTGTGTACATGTGTTAATGTGTTTTTGTTTATAAATTCTGGTCCGGTTGCAATTAATCACAGAATGAAAGTGAACCGCACTAAGAGAAGAAATAATAATAAAAAAAAATTGGTCCGGACCAAAGCAAGTGAACTAACGGATCTTCCTGGTGTGAATACGCCCTGAATGAATAATGCAACAAGGACCACGCATGTAAACTGCGTTGTTTGTTTATTCTAGGCTACACAATGTACTGCAGCAGCAGAGCAGGGTGATGCATTGGAGGCTGCGCATGACACGTGTTGCATTTTGCAACTTTGAATAGAATAGAATATATACTTTTTTGATTGTTGAGCCTTGTTTCTCTGCATTTAACCCAATTTAACCGAATTAGTGAACACACAGCACACAGTGAACACACAGTGAACACACAGTGAGGTGAATCACACACTAACTCAGAGCAGTGAGCTGCCTGCCCAACCAGTGGCGCTCGGGGAGCAATGAGGGGTTAGGTGCCTTCCTCAGGGGCACTTCAGCCGTGGACTGGTCGGGGATCGAACCGGCAACCCTCCGGCTACAAGCCCGAAGCCCTAACCAGTACACCACGGCTGCGCCACAACTTATACATCTTGTTACGGATGCAATATGGGTATGCATTGCAATATGAGTCTTGAATTGGATACCATGCAGGAATTTGCTAGGATCTCAAAACCAGATTATGAATGTGCCTTGCCATAGAGAAACACATGATAGCATTGGATCATGAACATACTATGCCACAAAAGCACACAAAACATGTGGTAAGTCAAGCTATTATTTTTGCTGTCACTTCCTCTGTTGTATAACCTAGAAGAATGTGTATGGATGGATAGCTCTGTGTCTCCTCTTTCATCTGAAATGTATCAACATACTAGGTCACATTATTGAAAGTCTTATGTCAAAGATATTCCATGAATTAAACTCTTCATCTGGTACTTTGGGGTTAACTGTAACCATTTTTGAGGTCGTTTAAAACGCACCAAATCAACAGGCCACCTGTTCACCATTCACCATTCAAATTAACAGGCCACCTGTGCACCATTCAACAGCCTCAGAAAATGGCTACAGTTAACCCCAAAGTACCCTTCATCTTTCCAATAGTCTGCTGATTTACTGTAGGCTACTGCACCGTGTTAAGGCAGGTTTAGACTTGCTGCAGACAACGCGTTCGTGTTCGCATCATGGCTGCCTCGCGTATTTTGCGGTCGTTTGGTCGTGCACGTCGTCGCAAGCGAACATGACGCGTCCGCGAGATGCAATACTGATAAGAAAGTAGGGGGCGATCACTCCAAAAAAAGGTGACTGCAAGATGCATTATCGACATCGAAGCTGGGGGCAATCATGAGAGTAAACAATGGCACATGGCCACATCACCATCTGATGTTACTACAGCTGAATTACTATAGTCTCCCCCTGGTGAAGACCTCCAGTTGGGTGCGTAATGCTGCAGCGAGTCTGTACACAGGACACAGTAGGTCGCACACGGGCGCATACGTTTACGCTTGGTCTAACAACAAGTTTAATCCCAGCCTTATGCTGCCTGAAAACATGCGTAGCCTACACGAGTTGACGTGAGAAACGTAGCCACTGCTCACATTCAAATTGATAAATGCCATGCTTCGCGAAATGAGCGTTTGTTTCATAAATGAGAGCGACCGTGTAAACATGCGCTCACTCACACACACACACACACACACACACACACACACACACACACACACACACACACACACACACACACACACACACACTGTTGTAACATGTTTTACGCGCGCGCACACACACACACCATGTTGTAACATGTTATAGGCACACACAGAGAGAGAGAGAGAGAGAGATAGAGCGAGAGCGAGAGAGAGAGAGAGAGAGAGAGAGAGTAACATGTTTTAAGCAAAGTCAAATGTTCTTGATCCTAAATCTCTGTGTCGATTGTTTAAATGTCTCAATCCGAACCTACAGTACGTGTTTGCTGATGATGTTTTGTTCACAGTTTGCGCAAACTCTGGGCAACACACACTCACCCACAGGACCGAGAAGAGCTATTAGCAGATGACAGCAATACATTCTCCGCTTGATGGAGGCATGAGAGGTATAAGACATGTGGAACAGACTTACTATGGCAGATTCCTTCCTGGTCCACGCTATCCGTAGCCTATGCTTAGACGTGTCCGCCGACGGACAGTTGTCTATCTCCGAGGATGCACGCGGGCGATGTCAACAGAACAATCAGACACGGTTGACCAAGCGAGACGATTCAGGTGAGGGGAATGTCCTGCATCTGTTGCGAGTCCGGAAGTAGTTTAGGAAGCAGGTCCTTACTCCAAAGTTGAGTTATTTAAAGACTGAAAGAGTGTTGGAGTGGTCGATATCATTGTCATCACTTTTTCTTATTGCTCATTCAGCAAACTGTGGTAGGCTAATGAGAAACAAGGAACCGAGAAGACAGGAAGCGACTACTATTTAAAAAGGAAGTAAGGATAATTACTAAGGGAACCCCAGATATCAGACAATCAGTGAAAACCTTTTATTGCCCCGAGGGGGATTTGTCTTGCACTCAATGGAGCAACATTGAACATTTAAGCATAGACAACAATAAATAACAATAGGCCTACATAAATAATAAAAAGACATGTAAAACATCTAATAACATTGAGGACGTAGAGAATACAGAACATTATCAACAACAACAAGATCAACACAGCAATGGTGATATGCATAGGGATATGCAGTCCAAATGCATCAGTCCGGTAACTACTATCTCTGAACGTAGGGAAGGCCCATTCACGTGAAAGGAACTTTGTGCAGCACTCAAGCCTTGTAATAATTGAGTTTAAATCAAATATTCTTATGTGTCAGTAATCTCTTTGTGGGTTGAAAATATGATTGAATGAAAGCTTGAAGGAACTGTTTTCACTAGATCCGCTTTGTTCTGATGATAAGAAGTTATCCTGTTTACAATATCCTGCCCGTTTTACACATGTTCGGTTGGACAGAAGCCAGGGCCAAATGTTTTGCTAGATAGACAATTGCAGTTTTGGATCATGTGTGAAAAGATGTGGCAAAGTACTGTACATCCAGAGACACTTCTTGTGTAAACTCATACAGTAGGCCTACAGTATATAGAAGGAGGCACCAGACATAACTCATACAGTAGGCCTATATATAAGGAGGCCAGACATAACTCATACAGTAGGCCTATATATAAGGAGGCCAGACATAACTCATACAGTAGGCCTATATATAAGGAGGCCAGACATAACTCATACAGTAGGCCTATATATAAGGAGGCCAGACATAACTTATACAGTAGGCCTATATATAAGGAGGCCAGGCATAACTTATACAGTAGGCCTATATATAAGGAGGCCAGACATAACTCATACAGTAGGCCTATATATAAGGAGGCCAGACATAACTCATACAGTAGGCCTATATATAAGGAGGCCAGACATAACTCATACAGTAGGCCTATATATAAGGAGGCCAGACATAACTCATACAGTAGGCCTATATATAAGGAGGCCAGACATAACTCATACAGTAGGCCTATATATAAGGAGGCCAGACATAACTCATACAGTAGGCCTATATATAAGGAGGCCAGACATAACTCATACAGTAGGCCTATATATAAGGAGGCCAGACATAACTTATACAGTAGGCCTATATATAAGGAGGCCAGGCATAACTTATACAGTAGGCCTATATATAAGGAGGCCAGACATAACTCATACAGTAGGCCTATTTATACCACTGCTTGGTCAAATTTCCTATTGTGATGCGCTATTTGGAACGTGCATTATTTTTCTTTATCTCCCTCAACAATGGAATTCTCTTCTCTGATTGGCTGATGGGGTGGCCATTAACTTCGTATAACCTGCTACCTATGAAGTAGTTCCCGTATAACACTTGAATATTAATTCGCCAAACTCGTTGCGAAGTTTAAATGAACTGTCACGTTGCATCCAAGCTGAAATACAGACGTGCAGAACCATAGTAACATTGTAGCATATGACGGAGGTGGATTGTAGCTAGTTTGATGCCATGTAGGCTATAAAAGTAGCGATCTTTCAAAGTCAAAGTTAATCAGAATCCTGGGATATGGCCGCTTGACAACGGGAGAGATAGAACTAACGACTGGCTTTTGGCCGTAGCAACCAGCCATTTAGAACTAACGACTGGCCTTTGGCCATAGCAACCATCCACTTTAGAACTAGTAACGGCAGTTTTGTCCTGCAAGTAGAAAGTTGATATGTGGCGGAAAGTAGTCCCACAGTCAAGACAGTTTTAGCGATGTTAACGGACGCAACGGTGGAATAAAACTATGTTCTAAATATACAGGTTATGAATACAAACGGGAGATAAGCGGGATAACGGCCTTCGAGGTCGACCGGTTCGATGGAAATAATGGCACGGCGGAGGTAACTCCGTCTCCGTGCTTCGCACGTCGCCGGAGTTCTAGACCTCCACCTAGCCATTATTTCCATCGAACCGGTCACCTCGTCGGCCGTTATCCCTTACATATACCGCACGGCTATGAAGTAGTTCCCTTCTTTTGGGCTTATTACACTTGAATATTAATTCGCCAATGTGAATGTAACGGTAAAAACAGCAATGTTGTATCTAAGACGGCGGCAATATAAACGAAAATGATAGTAGCAGTGGTATAAGCGGGATAATCAACTCCGCGCCCTGTGCGTTTATAGGAAAATAATGCACTTATCGAAGTGTAAAGTCCCCTCCGCCTGCGGCGTTGGGTCCTTATTACCACTTCGAACGTGCATTATTTTCCTATAAACGCACGGCGCGTCATTGATTATCCCTTACATATAAGGAGGCCAGACATAACTTATACAGTAGGCCTATATATAAGGAGGCCAGACATAACTCATACAGTAGGCCTATATATAAGGAGGCCAGGCCTATATATAAGGAGGCCAGGCATAACTCATTAGAGTCTTGGTACAAACCATTTTGTGTTGTATCCTTCTCTCTCTTGGCAAAGATAATACAGTTGCCCCCAGTGGAACTCCAGCTCATATCTGTCCCCAGTGGAACTCCAGTCTCTTGCTATCTGGAATAGGCTGGAATGCTGGGAAATGTTAGCCTGGCAAGCCAAACTACACATAAATGTATAGTCTGGGGTCGGATCATTCACAGATTGAAGCCTGTGGGTGGGATGAACAGGTGTCTTTCAAACTGCCTCTGCACGTAATAGGACAGCATTTGTGACCAATCGTAGCCAGTCGGCAAAACGACAAATACAGTACATTCTTCTTTAAAACGAATGACTTGAGTGCTTCTTTCTGCTTAACCTTCAAAGAAAAGCCCAAGTCTAACTCTTCCAAAGCCGATTCAAACAAGCTTGTGTAAAGACGTCACTTCTCTGGACCAATGAGGGAACAGAAAGAGGTCGAAGGAAAATCCGTGAAGCAGCCGCGCACTGTAGAAAACATCAATTGATTACAAGCTCCTGCTAAACCTAATAAAGCTGATTCCGCTGAATAGGGAAAGTTTCAGTTTAAAGTAAAGTCAATAACCGTAGTAGGTTGATAAACCCACAGTAAGCTGTTAAGGAGAATGCCTAACTGTTCTCATGACACTCGTTTAGTCCCTAGGAATAATGCTTGTATCTTCCTCGGCCGTTTTAATCGGGCAGTTCCTGAACACATTACTAGTCCCGGTTGCTGAACTCGGGCCGCTTTGAGCTGCAATACTCTGAAACCCAATGTGTGATACGCCTGGTCTACCAAAACCTTATGTTAGAGGGCTCAGGCTGAACTAAGGTGAGGCCATCTCGCACGGACCAACCACTGGGGAACTGCTCATCGCTAACTCCGGTGCAATAGCCAGTTCTTCTGCAGCTTACTACTTCAGCTGACTTAACTTCTACGGCGGCAAAGCTAAGTCCCAGCCTTTCACCGTGCCAAACACCGTTACCTATCACTACCACTCTGGTCTCTAAGTACAAGAAAGGCTATGCGGATCAGCATAACAATTTATTTGTCAGGTACAAGTTAAGAATTTAATACATTACATTACAAAAAAGCATCTAAATGAATAATATGAAAGTTACAAAAAACAGGTTAAAGAAATACTTAGGCTATCATACAAAAAACAGTCAGAGAATGAAAATACATTACCAGCTCAGAGGATTGATGACTACACACCTACTGTAAGTGTGGGAGCCCTGGCTATAGTGACTCCCAGATTGGTGAATTGACTATCCTTATATAGGCTACAAAATGTTTGATTGGTTCAGACAGTGATAGAGGTTACATGAATGGAGATCACATGATGAGTACTGTAGGTGAAACTGAGACCATTGTTGTAGTGAAACCACTAAATCAATCAAGACATGACAATACATTTGGTTACATTTCCTGGTCCAAGTTAACTTCTGAGGACCTTGGACAAACATGTGACAGGAGGTCCACAATAGGCCCACACGTAGTACCAAGATCAAGAGTTTACAAGAGTTTACATATGATTGAAATGAATGTCATCAGCCTGGGAATTAGATCCTTACACTCACTTCGTTAGCCTCATCCATCTTTTGTTTTTTTCTATGGTTGTGCAACACGGTCTCACACCCAACTCGTCGAACGAGGATGCATGGTCCAGCCATGGACCCTGGCGCCAATATCGGAAGCCGAAGGTGAGCTAAGGCGGGCTCAAGGACTCCGTACACAGATAGAGCGTTCTGATTGGCTAGGCTGTCCTGGAGCCGCGCAGGCTTGGCCTCAACGGTGCGACCCTAGACCATCCCGCTAGGCAAAAATATTTTTGGCCGCTAGGGCGCGTCTAGATTTAGGCTAGGGAAATGTTCCAACTCATAAACAAATGCACGCAGGCACACACATGTGGCAGGGTTGACTGTGTTTCCCTGAATTTCCCCACTGTAGCTAATTTCCTTTAAGTTCGATGTGCACATTATTCCACCCATCTGGGTCTTTTCTCATCCCCTCATCCCTCTCTCCTCTCCTCTCTTATCATATGATCTCTTTTATCATCCCTCTCTCCTCTCCTCTCTTATCATATGATCTATTTTATCATCTCGCTCTCCTCTCCTCTCTTATCATATGATCTATTTTATCATCTCGCTCTCCTCTCCTCTCTTATCATATGATCTCTTTTATCATCCCTCTCTCCTCTCCTCTCTTATCATATGATCTATTTTATCATCTCGCTCTCCTCTCCTCTCTTATCATATGATCTATTTTATCATCTCGCTCTCCTCTCCTCTCTTATCATATGATCTCTTTTATCATCTCGCTCTCCTCTCCTCTCTTATCATATTATCTATTTTATCATCTCGCTCTCCTCTCCTCTCTTATCATATGATCTATTTTATCATCTCGCTCTCCTCTCCTCTCTTATCATATGATCTCTTTTATCATCCCTCTCTCCTCTCCTCTCTTATCATATGATCTCTTTTATCATCTCGCTCTCCTCTCCTCTCTTATCACATGATCTCTTTTCTATCATATTATCTCTTTTCTCATCCCTCTCTCCTCCCCTCTCTTATCATATTATCTCTTTTCTCATCCCTCTCTCCTTCCCTCTCTTATCATATGATCTATTTTATCATCTCGCTCTCCTCTCCTCTCTTATCATATGATCTATTTTATCATCTCGCTCTCCTCTCCTCTCTTATCATATGATCTATTTTATCATCTCGCTCTCCTCTCCTCTCTTATCATATGATCTCTTTTATCATCCCTCTCTCCTCTCCTCTCTTATCATATGATCTCTTTTATCATCTCGCTCTCCTCTCCTCTCTTATCATATTATCTATTTTATCATCTCGCTCTCCTCTCCTCTCTTATCATATGATCTATTTTATCATCTCGCTCTCCTCTCCTCTCTTATCATATGATCTCTTTTATCATCCCTCTCTCCTCTCCTCTCTTATCATATGATCTCTTTTATCATCTCGCTCTCCTCTCCTCTCTTATCACATGATCTCTTTTCTATCATATTATCTCTTTTCTCATCCCTCTCTCCTCCCCTCTCTTATCATATTATCTCTTTTTCATCCCTCTCTCCTTCCCTCTCTTATCATATGATCTATTTTATCATCTCGCTCTCCTCTCCTCTCTTATCATATGATCTATTTTATCATCTCGCTCTCCTCTCCTCTCTTATCATATGATCTATTTTATCATCTCGCTCTCCTCTCCTCTCTTATCATATGATCTATTTTATCATCTCGCTCTCCTCTCCTCTCTTATCATATGATCTCTTTTATCATCTCGCTCTCCTCTCCTCTCTTATCACATGATCTCTTTTCTATCATATTATCTCTTTTCTCATCCCTCTCTCCTCCCCTCTCTTATCATATTATCTCTTTTCTCATCCCTCTCTCCTTCCCTCTCTTATCATATGATCTATTTTATCATCTCGCTCTCCTCTCCTCTCTTATCATATGATCTATTTTATCATCTCGCTCTCCTCTCCTCTCTTATCATATGATCTATTTTATCATCTCGCTCTCCTCTCCTCTCTTATCACATGATCTATTTTATCATCTCGCTCTCCTCTCCTCTCTTATCACATGATCTATTTTATCATCTCGCTCTCCTCTCCTCTCTTATCACATGATCTATTTTATCATCTCGCTCTCCTCTCCTCTCTTATCACATGATCTATTTTATCATCTCGCTCTCCTCTCCTCTCTTATCACATGATCTCTTTTATCATCTCGCTCTCCTCTCCTCTCTTATCACATGATCTCTTTTATCATCTCGCTCTCCTCTCCTCTCTTATCACATGATCTCTTTTATCATCTCGCTCTCCTCTCCTCTCTTATCACATGATCTATTTTATCATCTCGCTCTCCTCTCCTCTCTTATCATATGATCTCTTTTATCATCTCGCTCTCCTCTCCTCTCTTATCATATGATCTCTTTTATCATCCCTCTCTCCTCTCCTCTCTTATCATATGATCTCTTTTATCATCTCGCTCTCCTCTCCTCTCTTATCATATGATCTCTTTTATCATCCCTCTCTCCTCTCCTCTCTTATCATATGATCTATTTTATCATCCCGCTCTCCTCTCCTCTCTTATCATATGATCTATTTTATCATCTCGCTCTCCTCTCCTCTCTTATCATATGATCTATTTTATCATCTCGCTCTCCTCTCCTCTCTTATCATATGATCTATTTTATCATCTCGCTCTCCTCTCCTCTCTTATCATATGATCTCTTTTATCATCTCGCTCTCCTCTCCTCTCTTATCATATGATCTCTTTTATCATCTCGCTCTCCTCTCCTCTCTTATCATATGATCTCTTTTATCATCCCTCTCTCCTCTCCTCTCTTATCATATGATCTCTTTTATCATCTCGCTCTCCTCTCCTCTCTTATCACATGATCTCTTTTCTATCATATTATCTCTTTTCTCATCCCTCTCTCCTCCCCTCTCTTATCATATTATCTCTTTTCTCATCCCTCTCTCCTTCCCTCTCTTATCATATGATCTATTTTATCATCTCGCTCTCCTCTCCTCTCTTATCATATGATCTATTTTATCATCTCGCTCTCCTCTCCTCTCTTATCATATGATCTATTTTATCATCTCGCTCTCCTCTCCTCTCTTATCATATGATCTCTTTTATCATCTCGCTCTCCTCTCCTCTCTTATCATATGATCTATTTTATCATCTCGCTCTCCTCTCCTCTCTTATCATATGATCTATTTTATCATCTCGCGATCCTCTCCTCTCTTATCATATGATCTATTTTATCATCTCGCTCTCCTCTCCTCTCTTATCATATGATCTATTTTATCATCTCGCTCTCCTCTCCTCTCTTATCATATGATCTATTTTATCATCTCGCTCTCCTCTCCTCTCTTATCATATGATCTCTTTTATCATCTCGCTCTCCTCTCCTCTCTTATCACATGATCTCTTTTCTATCATATTATCTCTTTTCTCATCCCTCTCTCCTCCCCTCTCTTATCATATTATCTCTTTTCTCATCCCTCTCTCCTTCCCTCTCTTATCATATGATCTATTTTATCATCTCGCTCTCCTCTCCTCTCTTATCATATGATCTATTTTATCATCTCGCTCTCCTCTCCTCTCTTATCATATGATCTATTTTATCATCTCGCTCTCCTCTCCTCTCTTATCATATGATCTATTTTATCATCTCGCTCTCCTCTCCTCTCTTATCATATGATCTATTTTATCATCTCGCTCTCCTCTCCTCTCTTATCATATGATCTCTTTTATCATCCCTCTCTCCTCTCCTCTCTTATCATATGATGTCTTTTATCATCTCGCTCTCCTCTCCTCTCTTATCATATGATCTCTTTTATCATCCCTCTCTCCTCTCCTCTCTTATCATATGATCTATTTTATCATCTCGCTCTCCTCTCCTCTCTTATCATATGATCTCTTTTATCATCTCGCTCTCCTCTCCTCTCTTATCACATGATCTATTTTATCATCTCGCTCTCCTCTCCTCTCTTATCACATGATCTCTTTTCTATCATATTAGCTCTTTTCTCATCCCTCTCTCCTCCCCTCTCTTATCATATTATCTCTTTTCTCATCCCTCTCTCCTTCCCTCTCTTATCATATTACAGTATCTATTTCTCATCCATCTCTCCTATCCTCTCTTATCTCTTTTCTCATCCCTTCTTCTCTCACTCTTCTGTAGCTCTTCTCTTGTTCTCTCTGTTCCTCCTCGCTGCAATCTGATAGGCACATGCTCAGAGGTCTGATAGAAACCCGCCTTCATACACACTCCCACACACACACTCACATGCAAATACGCCCTCCAACAGGCCTGATAGACCCACCCTCTCACACGCAAACTCCTACAGGTCTCAGTGAGACGAACCTCACCTTCATTCAACTACGACTCCTACGGGAATTCATAGATTTTAGAAATCTAGATACTGCATTGGGCTCCAAAACGTCTGTCGATAGCGTTGCCATCTTTATAGGGGGCAACAATCGAGCAGTAAATCTAAATTAACCCCGCCTTCATACAACTTCACGCTCCTATAGGCCACAACAAGATGATTCCTGCCTGGCAACATGAAGGCTATATGAAGGGAGGTTTCTGTGGCGATTGAGGAAATCATCCACCTTATTTTGGTGCAGCAGGCAAAGTTGACAACTGCATTAAGGGGGCTACAGCCACTATGGGTGCGATTGATAGGCGATATCAGGACGAGCACTATACAAACTGGTTGAGCTGTGTGAATGGACTACGTGCACTGCGATGTCTTCTCCGGACTTTACTCGAGGATCAGACCCAGCTGTTTCACGGAATGCTTGTGGAAAAACTTGGTACAGAAAGCTGTGTAAATAATTGTGACATCATCTCAAAGAATGTGAAGCCAAAAGAGGTAATTTGACAATGATAACACATGCATAGCTTGAAAGAATACATATAGAAGCAGTAAATATAGAATCATTGCTGTAAGGACAATGGCTACACTTTTTGTTTGTAAATAGCACCATTTAAAGGCTTAGTAATAGCAATGACAAGGAGTTAAGTACTGATGAAAGGTAAAACACTTCACACAGAATAAACTGCTTGTCTAATCAAATGAAAGTGTTCTTAATCTCATATCAAGATCAAATAACTAGTTGGTATTGTTTTCAATATAAAGAGACTTACGTACTAGTGCTTTCTTGTAAAATCATTTGACTTAATTTAAGAAAGGTTTGATGCATTTTTAAGACATCTCTTCCTGAAAATAAGTACATTTGTCTTGATAAGACTCCTTTAATCTTCTTAAATTAAGCCAAAATTATCTTTTGTGAGAGTGCTAGGTAAGTCTAAATACTAAAAACAATAACAAATATATTTGTTTATCTTAATATAAGATTAATGATACTTGCATGGTTACACTGCAAAACGATAAAATCTAACCAAGTGTGTTTAATATCTTAAGATCTTTTGATCTTGATATAAGATTAATGAGACTTTATTAGATAATCAGTTGTTGCAGTGTATCAGTAAGTCTTTCTATTTCAGGAAAGCAAAAGCTATGAGACAGATACACAGGTAGGTAGTTTAACTGGTTACGCATGTTTCTACTGCACTGGATGCAAATCTAGTCAGGCTTCCTCTTCTCATACTGGCGAATGACAGTTTTATAAGTAGTTAAGAAAAAAGAAAACATAACCCCAGTTTACCACCTCGCCAGTTAGTGCATCCATTCGCACAATAATCTGGCATGTTGTTTTCACCTCAAAACACAAACTTTCGTATAGTAAAACTGGTGACGTCCTGGCAAGATCCTTGACTACAGAATGATGTCCTTGTTCAGCCAGTAGTTGTAATGTCACATGCAAAGTATGAGTTGCAACAATTTTTCACCAGAAAACGGCTGTGAATTTGTGCTCTCAATCTTCATTCAGTGATGCAAAGTATTTCAACATACTGTAACACAACATACAAACTGTATATAAATGTAGGTAGTAGTAGTAGTAGTAGTAGTAGTAATAGTAAGAGTAATATTAATAGATAGATAGATAGATAAATACTTTATTGATCCCAAGGGGAAATTCAAGATGATATGAGTAGATCATGTTGACGTGTTCAATTAAAAGTAGCTCACAAGCTTAAATAATTGTGTGCACCCCTGACGTACAAGTCCCACATAGATTCATCCTTTCAAAAGTATCCTAAGTCAGATCTTCAAAGGTTATTGATCTATTTAGGTTGTTTCCTTGTGGTAAGAGTGTTTGTGTTTTTCTGCTGCCAAATGTGTGTGTGTGTGTGTGTGTGTGTGTGTGTGTGTGTGTGTGTTTGGGCTGGCTGTAGCTTCCCACTGTGTGTGAGGTGTGTTCACAGTGGAGTCGTCAGCTGCTGGCCAATCACAAAGCTCAGGGCATCCATATCTATTGGGATAACTGCAACCCACAACACTGGCCAGAGAACAAGTGGGAGGCGGCCAAGGTATTCATTCTATCACTCTATTATTCTATCACTCTATCACTCTATCACTCTATCACTCTCACAGGAATACTGTAATACTGTCACCCAAAAGATGCTCTATCACTCTGACATGGTCTGTTCCCACAGGTCTACATGCCAGGTGGCCACAAGACTCATGTCAAGTTTGATGACTTTGACATCGCTGCTCTCATCAACCTGATGAGCCGTTGCACTCACTTTCATCGACTCATCAAAGCCAGAGGGCTCCAGAAGGTGAGTATCCTGTTAAGCGTTGATTTATTTGACATGACAAGGTGAGGAGTCTTCATTGCACAGACCACCATCTCACAAACTCATCCAAATCTCACAGCCTTATCTGAACTATCATCTCAATCTCTTTCCAACAAAGTTCCGACCATGTCAGAAATTGCCCATCAACGTGTGTCCCTCTCCTTTCTCAGCTCCTTGAGAGTGTGATAGAGGTGAGGAATCAGGTGATGCACTCTCCAGACTTCACCATGAGCAAAGGAGACCTCAAGAAACACCTGGAGAAGATCAAACGGCTGGGGCGGGTCCTCGAGCCATATGCCCCAGAGATGAAGAGCCTATCAGAGGAGATTGGCAAGGTGAGTATCAAATCAGAGGTCTGGGGCGGGTCCTAAAGCCATATGCCAAAGATGAGGAGCCTATCAAATGAGATGGACAAAGTCAGATAACTCTGAAATGTTATGTGGTTATAAGTGGGGAAAATTAACCCCACTTATACATTACCCTTGTACATCTCTAATTCAGAGATGTACAAGGGTGCTGATTGACCTAATCCACTGACTGGGTCTCAGGAGGTCATTCAGGAGATGAACATTAGAGGTGCTTTGCTGAATATGTACAAAAACAGATTTTGTTTGAGTTGTATTTGTCCGTATATTCTTGCTTTTTAAAATTGAACATTTCTGTATCCAGTTATTGGCTCTAATGAAGTTGCTCAGGACTCAGGAGGTGTTTAACGGGTGGTGGACATTTCTTTCCTCACAGGGCACAGGACACCAGAGTCTGGAAGAGTTCAGAGAGATGGAATTGTTGGTGATGGTGGAGGAGATTGGCTTCATCTCAGTGTCTTTCTCAGATGTGGGCACAACTCACTCTGAGGTAAGAAATGTCTGAAAGTGTGAATAAAGGCTGTAATAACGTACATCTGACAATTGAAGTATGTTTGACAACTAAAGTTGGTGCCATGCAAGAAACATAAGTAAAGAGAAGTCAACTGTTTGTATATTATTGAGTTGTGTTAGAGCCGTGTGTGTGTGTGTGTGTGTGTGTGTGTGTGTGTGTGTGCGTGTGTATTACTGAGTTGTGATAGAGCCATGTGTGTGTGTGTGTGTGTGTGTGTGTGTGTGTGTGTGTGTGTTTGTAGGAGAGATCCCAGCAGCTGATAGTGCTGGTGGACAGTCTGTGGTCATTCGTGGAACAGCACCAAGACCTGCAGCAGGCCCTCAGTATGCAGATGGCCTACCTGCTCTCGATGAGGGAACACAAGGAGCAGCTCATGGAGGCTCTGGCCAAGGTCCAGGAGAATCAGATACAGCTCTATCAGAATATAAATCAAATTCAGCAATACGAACAGAAGATCTTGGACTATCAAAAACAGATAGAAAATCAACAAGAAGTACTAAGTCAACGGAATACTTTTGCCATGCGTAAGGCTAGAGAGTCCAAAATGTTGAGTTTGTTTGCACTTATTTTGGCTTTTCTAGCAGTTTTACTTCTGTTGATATTGGTTCATTTTTGATTTGAGACTCACCAGTTGGAGTGGATTGGTGAATGAGACTGTAATGTGTGTGTGTGTGTGTGTGTGTGTGTGTGTGTGTGTGTGTGTGTGTGTGTGTGTGTGTGTGTGTGTGTGTGTGTGTGTGTGTGTGTGTGTGTGTGTGTGTGTGCTTGCTACTCTTATTGCAACTCTGGGACATGAACTAGTCAAATAATAGACCATTTTAAATCATGGGGCTATTGTCTAAACACTTTTACCTAATCTGAACACATCCATTATCATTGGAAAACAGTTTTAATACTACTAAGACTACATACTGCAAATGTAATATACCTTTTCAGCAACTGTGTGTGTTTTGTCATGAAAGAACATTTGATTGAATTGAGTATAGGATTCATGGAGTCAGTAAATCAACTCCCATGTATACGTCTCCCCCTGGTGGCTATAGTTATTAATATATTAAAGTCATGAAGACACCAATATCCAATCAGTCCCCTTACAAAAGGTTGTCAAGTTTAGTTTAGTTTAGTTTATTGGTTTTGTTTGACAGGGACCATGCATAGAATAACTTCTATACCAGGGTTAGCTAAATAGCTAATTTGCACCTGTAGTCCCTGTCAAGGTGACAGGAGGAGTGGGAAGTTTATAAGGTGACATGGAATATACACTACAGCACAATAGCGCAACCTCAGACAATTGAGTATAACTTTAGTCTAAAAACCATTAAGGAAAAGGGGGAAGTTACTAGCCTGGGTTTTCCCATACTGCCTTGCGCGGTGATTTCAATCCCGCTGCTAAGCCAGTCTGGAAACTAACGCCCAAATGTTCGCCTGATGTTGGCGAACCAATCACAGAACATCCGAGAAGTTTCCGTTGCCTTCTAGCGTCTACATTCGACGCCAAAGGATTTACGGCAGCCCTTAGCGTTGCATACGAACGAGTTGGGTGAGCTATGCGCATTTGATAGACATCCGTGGCGCCCAATGAACGGATCTGGGCATTTTTTCAAATACGAGAAAATGAACGTCTGGTTGCCAGACCACGTCTCATTTGAGAAGTGGGAGGCGTTAGCCAGGCTAGGAAGTTACTTCATAAATAAGCAAATAAATACATAAGTATTAAGACAAAGTATTTAGTAGCCCCTGGTTTTCCAGCCGTGGGCTAAATACCACTTCACCCTGTAGGCTACAGTTTTGACTCACCAGCATACCAGGAGCACATAGTCTGGCTATAACTAGACCAGGCTCAATCTCATATTTCTACTGCACAAGAGGTATGATCAATACATAGTTCAAATGACTCTGTATGTATCCTTCAACCAATCAGACCAACGATCTGGGTGCGCCTGGTGGGTAAGCCTGTTTGTGATTGGTTCCAGCAAACGTGGACTGGAAGCAGGAGAGTTAAATGTGCAGGTTTCCAGCCTGAGCTGCAGGGCAAAATCCAATCGCCAGCAGATCAGTCTGGGTTTACCACACATCTCTCACACTCTCTCTCTCTCTCTCTCTCTCTCTCTCTCTCTCTCTCTCTCTCTCTCTCTCTTCTCTCTCTCTCTCTGGGTGCCTCTCATTCGTCTTTTTATACATCCTTTCTTCCTCGGTCCTCGTCCTAACTGATCTAGATAAAGAATGATGGGGCTGCAACAATGGGATAGTCTATCCAGTGTTAGTTATAGATCAGTGGGAATGAGCCAGGAGGACCGAGCATTGAGGAGAGAGGTTGAGAGGCTCTCTCTCTCTCTCTCTCTCTCT
>NC_084994.1:2224755-2227255 GCF_963854185.1 Sardina pilchardus
TCAACTCTTATTCATTCCCCCCATTAGGACTAAACCGGTTGAGCTCTTATTAAACTCCCATTTTGAGTTTTTTGCCCAACACTGCACATCATCTACCGGGCATTGTTCCTACTGTACATATGTTGGCCTATAATCAATGACCTCTTTGGAAAGCTGATGCTGTACTTTCTTGGAAAACAATCAGAAAAACAGTTGTGATGTGGTGACACAGGGTTACAGAGGCCAGAATATTGTTGTGCTGCAGTGACACACACGGGGTTACAGAGGCCAGAATAGTGTTGTGATGTGGTGACACAGGGTTACAGAGGCCAGAATAGTGTTGTGCTGTACTGACACACACGGGGTTACAGAGGCCAGAATAGTGTTGTGATGTACTGACACACACGGGGTTACAGAGGCCAGAATAGTGTTGTGATGTACTGACACACACGGGGTTACAGAGGCCAGAATAGAGTTGTGCTGTAGTGACACACACGGGGTTACAGAGGCCAGAATAGAGTTGTGCTGTACTGACACACACGGGGTTACAGAGGCCAGAATAGAGTTGTGCTGTAGTGACACACACGGGGTTACAGAGGCCAGAATAGTGTTGTGCTGTAGTGACACACACGGGGTTACAGAGGCCAGAATAGAGTTGTGCTGTAGTGACACACACGGGGTTACAGAGGCCAGAATAGTGTTGTGATGTGGTGACACACACAGGGTTACAGAGGCCAGAATAGTGTTTTCTTATTCTGCCAGATAACAAGCATCTCTGACCTAGACCACATTTCAGCCCTCTAGGTCACTTGATCTGACTTAAAAACACGTCTGGGCCCTAGAATTAGCTCTTGTGAAGCTGTTTGCAAAAGTAGATCAATATAGAATACTTTAGACCACTATCTACCAAAGTATGTGAATGCATTTTTAAAATACCCTATGGAAACTCCCCATAGGACGTTTGACTATCCAAAATGCAAACTGACAATCAAATGCTTACTGCATATAAAACCCTTTGTGTAGAAGCATAATCTTGGTCTCAAATGAAAGGTAACACTGAAGTTTCATGCTTGCATTTGGATTGTACTTCAAGGGTTCTGATATGGAATGACCACACTAAATATGGAACGATTACAAAAATATATACCTTTTTACAATTTCTATTTCAATTCAGTTGGTGTGTATATGTAGCCTGGGTGTTCCTATCCTGCCTTGCGCGGTGATTTCTTTCACGCTGCTAAGGCAGTCTGGACACTAACACCCAAATTTTCGCCTGATGTTGGTAACCAATCACAGAACATCCGAGAAGTTTCCGTTGCCTTCTTGCGTCTACTGTACATTCGACGCCAAAGGAGTTACACTGATGTCAATGGCAGCCCTTAGCGTTGCATATGAATATGCGGGGGCACCTCATGCGTCCTCGTTCGACGAGTTGGGTGAGCTATGCACATTTGATAGACATCCGTGGCGCCCACTGATCGGATCTGGCCATTTTTTCAAATATTTTTCTCATTTGAGAAGTGGTAGGCGTTAGCCAGGCTAGTGTATATGATGGACTCTACCTCTGCATAACTAATATTGGATCAAATGATATTCAATTTCCATGGATTCTTGCGAATATTACAGGACTTTATCAATAGAGTTATCAATACTTTAAAGAATGACAGTGTTTTTTTGCAAAGTATGCTTCTAGCGAATCACCTCCCCCAACCTGTGTGTCTCTCTTCCCCCCCCCCCCCCCCCCCACACACACACACACACACACACACACACACACACACACACACACAGTGCTCAAGCTACAGCAATTCATGGCTGCTAGGTTAAATGATGAAGTAATAGTTGGCTAATCTTCAGTTGATTTGCTGTGTTTGTGTGTGTTTGTGTGTGTGTTAGTTAGTTTGTTTGTGTTTGTGTTTGTTTGTTAGTTAGTCTGTGTTGCTAACCATTTAGATAGCTCATGTAGGCCTACTGTTGGGTTTAATGACATTAGTTTGTGTTGCTAACCATTTAGATAGCTCATGTAGGCCTATACTGTTGGGTTTAATGACATTAGTTTGTGTTGCTAACCATTTAGATAGCTCACGTAGGCCTACTGTTGGGTTTAATGACATTTAGATAGCTCATGTAGGCCTATACTGTTGGGTTTAATGATATTAGTTTGTGTTGCTAACCATTTAGATAGTTCATGTAGGCCTACTGTTGGGTTTAATGATATTTCAGAAATAGGCTACAAAACTTATTGGCACACTTTTACATCTGGAAAGAGCTCCTTGCTAACTGTCCCGCTAGCTCACGGCATTCGAGTGGGATATGGGGTGTGGTATCGTGATGATCGCTAACTATCGTGACGTCTGTCAACCACCACGTCCATCGGCCCAACCCACCGGTGTGTGTGTGTGTGTGTGTGTGTGTGTGTGTGTGTGTGTGTGTGTGAAGTATTGCATCATCGGTCACCAATACTGTGCCTGGGCTTTCAAAGCTTTTCAAATGACATTCAAGTTTTCTAAGCACTACTGTG
>NC_084994.1:2238090-2243090 GCF_963854185.1 Sardina pilchardus
TTACAGTGACCACACCATGGGGCATCTGAGAGAGAGAGAGAGTGTGTGAGAGTGTGTGTGTGTGTGTGTGTGTGTGTGTGTGTGTGTGTGTGTGTGTAGCTGCCTGCGCGTACACTTAGGTTCCCTGTAGCCTGGGTGTTCCAGAAGTGGTAGGCGCCAGCCAGGCTACTCTATAAGTGAAGCTCTAACTGCTTACAGTTCCAGTACCAAGAGAGGAGAGGAGAGGAAGAGAAGAGAAGAGAGGAGAGGAGAGGAGAGGAGAGAAGAGAGGAGAGGAGAGGGATGAGGAGATAAGAGAGGGGGGTGAGAAGAGAGGGGGAGGAAGAGAGGAGAGGAGAGAGGTGAGGAGAGAATAGAAGAGAAGAGAGGAGAGGAGAGGGGTGAGGAGATAAGAGAGGGGGTGAGAAGAGGGGGGGGAGGAAAAGAAGAGAGGAGAGGAGAGGAGAGAGGTGAGGAGAGAATAGAAAAGAAGAGAGGAGAGGAGAGAAGAGAGGTGAGGTGAGGAGAGAAGAGATGAGAAGAGAGGAGAGAAGAGAGGAGAGGAGAGAAGAGAGGAGAGGAGGAAGAGAGGTGAGGAGGAAAAGAATGGAGGGGATGATGAGAGGAGTAAGGGAGGAGAGGGGGTAGGAGGAGGGGGCATCTCACTTCTATTTGTCATGTATTGTATTGAGCTTCTATTTGTCATGTATTGTATTGAACTTCTCTTTGTGTTGTGCTGTGTTGATGCCTCTGCTGCAGATGATGGTCTAAAGCTGAGAGTGGAGGCTGTGTTGTGCTGTAGTGATGCCTCTGCTGCAGATGATGGTCTAAAGCTGAGAGTGGAGGCTGTGTTGTGCTGTGTTGATGCCTCTGGTGCAGATGATGGTCTAAAGCTGAGAGTGGAGGCTGTGTTGTGCTGTAGTGATGCCTCTGCTGCAGATGATGGTCTAAAGCTGAGAGTGGAGGCTGTGTTGTGCTGTAGTGATGCCTCTGCTGCAGATGATGGTCTAAAGCTGAGAGTGGAGGCTGTGTTGTGCTGTAGTGATGCCTCTGCTGCAGATGATGGTCTAAAGCTGAGAGTGGAGGCTGTGTTGTGCTGTAGTGATGCCTCTGCTGCAGATGATGGTCTAAAGCTGAGAGTGGAGGCTGTGTTGTGCTGTAGTGATGCCTCTGCTGCAGATGATGGTCTAAAGCTGAGAGTGGAGGCTGTGTTGTGCTGTGTTGATGCCTCTGGTTAGAGTAACAGATGATGGTCTAAAGCTGAGAGTGGAGGCTGTGTTGTGCTGTAGTGATGCCTCTGCTGCAGATGATGGTCTAAAGCTGAGAGTGGAGGCTGTGTTGTGCTGTAGTGATGCCTCTGCTGCAGATGATGGTCTAAAGCTGAGAGTGGAGGCTGTGTTGTGCTGTAGTGATGCCTCTGGTTAGAGTAACAGATGATGGTCTAAAGCTGAGAGTGGAGGCTGTGTTGTGCTGTAGTGATGCCTCTGCTGCAGATGATGGTCTAAAGCTGAGAGTGGAGGCTGTGTTGTGCTGTAGTGATGCCTCTGGTTAGAGTAACAGATGATGGTCTAAAGCTGAGAGTGGAGGCTGTGTTGTGCTGTAGTGATGCCTCTGCTGCAGATGATGGTCTAAAGCTGAGAGTGGAGGCTGTGTTGTGCTGTAGTGATGCCTCTGCTGCTGGTTAGAGTAACAGATGATCGTCTGCGTAAAGTTGCCATTTAACCCTTTCATGAGCGGACAGTAAGTTTAACTCTGTTTTCTACTTATTTATCATGTTGATATACACCAATCCACTTCAGGGCAGTTTTAGTAGGTCCTTGGCAATATATTAACAATATGTATCATCTTATATTTGGAATATTGACTGCTTGATGACATCATCAATTCAACATGAGTGACAGTAATGGCCATATGCTGAATGCTCCAGGCATATCTGTAAAAAGCTAGTACTCAAGAAGGCAAAATCATGTAAAAAAAATATTATGCTGTACAGGAGAGTGTTTTGAACAACTCTATGTTTTCAGAAATTAAATCGGATGTAAAATAGAGTTTGTAGACCCTAAAAAGCAACTGTCCACGTATGTGGAAGTTGCGCAACAGATGAGTTAAATGGCCAAAATTAGATTTTGTAACTAGGACTTTTTTTTTTTTTTTTTTTAAATATGATTTTAATTGCTTTAAATTACAAAGAAACAAACATTTGGTAAACATTATGAATAATGACCTAATTACACGTGGTAATGCCAAGGTGGTATGGTAATATGGGGGTAGTAGAGGGGTGGGTATGAGAGTACTAGAGGGGTGGGTGGATTAGTAGTAGAGGGGTGGGTAGTAGGGATGTACTATAGAGGGGTGGTTGGGTAGTGGTGGTAGTAGAGGTGGGTAATATGGGGGTAGTAGAGGGGTGGGTGAGGGTCAGTGAGCAATAATGGGGGTAGTAGAGGGGTTGGGCAGGTAGTATGGAGGTAGTAGAGAGGTGGGTGGGTAGTATGGGGGTAGTAGAGGGCTGGGTGGGTAGTATGGAGGAAGTAGAGGGCCATAGTTTCCACATTTTCTGTCGTTACATTTTATTCTTTTTTACCCCTTTGTTGCGCACTTCTTAACATAACTTCTATATAAAAGCATATTTTTAAAAAATTCCAATTGATTTTCAATATTGGGCACATATAGAGTAATAAAATCAATACTAAAAAAATCTAGACACTTTTTTTCCAAATGCGTGCATGAAAGGGTTAATCAGAGCCGGCTGCTCTCCGTGCTCACTAAACCTAAACTAAATTCTAATAATGTTCTTTCTATAAAACATCTCTCTCTCTTTCTCCCTCCCTTTCTCCCTCTCTCTATCTCTCTACCCCCTTCCTCCTCCCTGTTGATCTCTCCTCTTTCCTTCCCACTCTCTCTATTCTCTCTCCCTCACTTTCTATCAGTCCCTCTTTTCTTCCCTCCTTCTCTCTCTCTTTCTATCTCTCTCTCTGTTTTGTTTGCTGTCTACATTTACGGTGATTTCCCCTTTCTCCCTCTCTCTCCCTTTCTCTCTCCCTACCTCTCTGCACCATTTCTTCTCTCACATTCTCTCTCTATGCCCTTTCTCTCTCCCTCTCATTCTCCCCTCCCTCTTTTACTCTCTTTATACCCTTCTTCTCATTCCTCTCTATCTCTCCTTCTGTCCTTCTATCTCTTTCTCTCTCTATACCCATCATCTTCCCTTGTGCTGCCCTCTCTACCTCTCCCTCCTTACTTCCCCCCTCTCTCTCATTCTATTTAAATCTCCCTCCCTCCCTCTCTCCCTCTTCCTCCTTACTTCCCCTCTCTCTATATCACCCTATCTAAATCTCCCTCCCTCTCTACCTCTCCCTCCTTACTTCCCCCTCTCTCTCTCAACCTATCTAAATCTCCCTCTCTACCTCTCCCTCCTTACTTCCCCCCTCTCTCTCAACCTATCTAAATCTCCCTCTCTACCTCTCCCTCCTTACTTCCCCCCTCTCTCTCAACCTATCTAAATCTCCCTCTCTACCTCTCCCTCCTTACTTCCCCCCTCTCTCTCAACCTATCTAAATTTCCCTTCCTCCCTTTCTCTAGCCCTCCCTCCCTCTGTCCCTCCCTCTCTCTCTCCCTCTTTCTTTCTCCCTCTCTCTTTTTACCACTCTCTCTGTATACATGTGCTCTCATTCCTTTTTTCCCACTCCTTCTTTCTTTCTCCCTCTTTCTCTCTCTCCTTTCTCTCTCTCCTGTTTTCTCTCTCCCTCTTTCTTTTAGCCACTTTGCCTACATGTGCTTTTTTCCTCCTTCCCTTTCCCACTCCCTCTCTCATCCCTCTGCCTCCCTCTCTCTCTCTCCCTCTCTCTTTATCAATCCATCTCTCTCTCTGTCTCTTTATGTACCCCTCTTTCTCCCTCTCTCTATATATTTTCCTCTCTCTGTCCCTCCTTCTCTCTCTCTGTGTTTGTGTGTGTCTCTCTCTCCTTCTTTATTTGTTCACTCTGTCAACAAGTGCTCTCAGTAACCCTTTCCCTCTCCCTCTCTTTCCCTTTAACTCCCTCCACATTTCCCTCTCTCTCTCTCTACCCGTTTTCTCCTTCCTCCCTTTCCCTTTAACTCCCTCCACATTTCCCTCTCTCTCTCTACCCGTTTTCTCCTCCCTTCCTTGCCTCTCTCTCCGTCTCTTTCTCTTTCCCTCCCTCCACATTTCCCTCTCTCTCTCTACCCGTTTTCTCCTTCATCTCTTTCCCTTTAACTCCCTCCACATTTCCCTCTCTCTCTCTCCCCGTTTTCTCCTCCCTTCCTTGCCTCTCTCTCCGTCTCTTTCCCTCTCTCTCTCTACCCATTTTCTCCTCCCTCTCTTTCCCTATAACTCCCTCCACATTTCCCTCTCTCTCTCTACCCGTTTTCTCCTCCCTCTCTTTCCCTTTAACTCCCTCCACATTTCCCTCTCTCTCTCTCTACCCGTTTTCTCCTCCCTCTCTTTCCCTTTAACTCCCTCCACATTTCCCTATCTCTCTCTACCCGTTTTCTCCTCCCTTCCTTGCCTCTCTCTCCCTCTCTTTCTCTTTCCCTCCCTCCACATTTCCCTCTCTCTCTCTCTACCCGTTTTCTCCTCCCTCTCTTTCCCTTTCCCTCCCTCCACATTTCCCTCTCTCTCTCTCTACCCGTTTTCTCCTCCCTTCCTTGCCTCTCTCTCCCTCTCTCCCCTCCCCCTCTCTCCCTCCACATTTCCCTCTCTCTCTCTCCCTCTCTTTCCCTTTAACTCCCTCCACATTTCCCTCTCTCTCTCTCTCTCCCCGTTTTCTCCTCCCTTCCTTGCCTCTCTCCCTCTCTTTCCCTTTCCCTCCCTCCACATTTCCCTCTCTCTCTCTACCCGTTTTCTCTTTCCCTCCCTCCACATTTCTCTCTCTCTCTCTACCTGTTTTCTCCTCTCCTCCCCCTCTCTCTCCTCCCTCTCTCTCTCCTCCCTCTCTCTCTCCTCCCCCTCTCTCCCCTCCCTCTCTCTCTCCTCCCTCTCTCTCTCCTCCCCCTCTCTCTCC
>NC_084994.1:2273090-2295590 GCF_963854185.1 Sardina pilchardus
TTCAGCAAACATTAAATAAACAAGCGAGAAAAGGTCATTTCTCACTCTCCACTGAAAGGGTCGGGGCGTATTGTGCCTATATGCCAGTCCAACATGTGTGTTCTAACAGAATTCTGACCGCTGTGACATCATAAAGCCTCAGTCCCTCTATGACCTCACAGTGGCATCACAATTGGAAGAGAAACTGATGGAATGTCTGTTTTGGTTGCAGGTGTTCTTCATATTAGGCGCTCTCCTGATTGCCATGTCGATGTCCTTGGACAGGCATGGCCTCTGGAACTTTCTGGGACCACTACTGTTTGCATTGATCACCATGGCAACGGCCTGGGTAAAGACATGTTCTCACACGAATCCATTGCATCTGTGTGTGTGTGTGTGTATGTGTGTGTATAAATATAATGTTTGTGTGTGTGGGAGTGTGTGCGTGTGTGTGTGTGTGTGTGTGTTTCAGGTGTATCGGAGTGTGAAGCGTCGCCAGTGTTTCCCTCCTCTGTGGCGTCGCTGGGTGTGTTTATAATGTGTGTGTGTGTGTGTTTCAGGTGTATCGGAGTGTGAAGCGTCGCCAGTGTTTCCCTCCCCTGTGGCGTCGCTGGGTGTGTTTCCTGTTGCCGGGGGTGCTGCTGGCGCTCATCGGCGTGTGTGTGTACGTGTTCGCCGAGACGGACGCCAACTACCTGTACACACACTCCCTCTGGCACGTCCTCATGGCAACCAGCATCGTCTTCCTGCTGCCGCCCCGACACACACACACACAGCCCTGGGGATGGACACACACACTCTGTGGGTACAAGATCTGCAAGAACCAGAAAGACGACTTGTACTCTGTCTCCTAACACACACACACACGACACACACACACACACACACACACACACACACACACACAGCCCTGGGGATGGACACACACACTCTGTGGGTACAAGATCTGCAAGAACCAGAAAGACGACTTGTACTCTGTCTCCTAACACACACACACGACACACACACACACACACACACACACACACACACACACACACACACACACACACACACACACACACACACACACACACAGGACACACACACACACACACACACACACACACACACAATGTGCAATACTCCCTATTCCTGCTCCCCAAAATTTAAGCACTTAAGTGCCATAGCCACTGCCCAGAGCCTCAACCTACTCAAAACATTCTCACAACATGCTCACAACCTATTCAAACCCAGAACCTCAACCAATGCACAATATACTCAAAACATACCCACAACATTCTCACAACCAGGTCACAACATTCTCACATCTAACTCACTTCATTCATTCATTCATTCAGTCAGTCATTCCTCACAACTTACACTAAACCTACTCACAACCAATTCACAACCTTCCTACAACCTACTCACAATCAATTCACAACCTTCCTACAACCTACTTACAACCAACTCTAAACTTACCCTAGTACACCACACTTAAAACTTTTAACAGATGCATACAAATCCGTCTCAACACCACAACTACTCACAAGAACCTTGTGATCTTCCTACAGCCTACAGCCTACTCAACCTATTGACAACCAACTCGCAACACTCCAATTCATTCATTCATTACTCACAACTTACCTAGTTACAAACAACTCACAACTTACACTAAACCTACTCACAGCCAATTCACAACCTTCCTACAACCTACTCACAACCAACTCTAAACTTACCCTCAACCTACTCACAACCAATTCACAACCTTCCTACAACCTACTCACAATCAATTCACAACCTTCCTACAACCTACTCACAACCAATTCACAACCTTCCTACAACCTACTTACAACCAACTCTAAACTTACCCTTAACCTACTCACAACCAATTCACAACCTTCCTACAACCTATTCACAACCAATTCACAGCCTTCCTACAACCTACTTACAGGGCTGTGATGGTGCTTTTAAACTGCACCGTCAATGTTATAGATACCTATACACTTTTTTGGGGGGATATTATATGACATTTGAGCTGTTAGACACCTTTAAAGAGAAGCTTACACAATCACTTAGTAGTCTGTGTCTCTCTCTCACACACACACACACACACACACACACACACACACACACACACACACACACACACACACACACACACACACTTAATTCTATTGCCACTAAATGGCTTTTTTCCACTAAGCTTGGGGTCTTGGGGCCAGGTCTCTTGGGGCTGTGTATATGCCTTTAAAGTCATGATGCACTCGCTTTAGCCAGCAGGGGGCACTGTGGGGGTGGCCTGCCATGTACACTACTGTCGACTGTACTGTACTGTGTAGTCCCTTCCACCGGGGGGGTGCTGTTTCACCAGAGACTAGTGCCGCCTGATGGAGCTGTCTGCAGGTGCAGCTTGTCCCTACTGTAATACGTACTCACTTATTGTGCTTGTTCTCTTACGCTTCTTACTGAGGATCATATGCCTGTGTTGGATTTTTAGATTGTCTCTTCTCTCTCTGTCTGTGTGTGTGTGTGTGTGTGTGTGTGTGTGTGCGCGCAAACTGCACTGAATGTTACTTCATGTCCTGTATGTACTGTTTGGGTATAAGGGATGCAGTGTGTGTGTGTGTGTGTGTGTGTGTGTGTGTGTGTGTGTGTGTGTGTGTGTGTGTGTGTGTGTGTGTGTGTGTGTGTGTGTGTGTGTGTGTGTGTGTGTGTGTGTGTGTGTGTGTGTGTGTGTGTGTGTGTGTGTGTGTGTGTGTGTGTGTGTGTGTGCGTGCGTGCACTGTTTGGCTATAAGGGAAGCACTTTACTGATGAAGTTGGCATGTGTGTAGATTGAATGTCTCACAGTACAGTCTGAAGAATGTCTACCACTGATTGTGTGTGTGTGTGTGTGTGTGTGTGTGTGTGTAAGAAACTCTCATAAGTCTGATCGTGATTATTGTGATGATGATGATGATGATGGCGATTAAGATGATTCATGTGTCAAACCTTATTTTATTCATTTTCTTTTTAAAGGACTTACTGAATTAAAGTCTGCCAAATTTGAAGGAACTTTGAGGTTGTGATCTGTTAAATTATAGAAGAAAGTATAACAATGGTGTTGTTGAATTCTCTCTCTCTTTGAATATATTAAAGGGGAACTATGCAGGTTTGAATATATTAAAGGGGAACTATGCAGGTTTTGAATATATTTAAGGTGAACTATGCAGGTTTTTGAATATATTAAAGGGGAACTATGCAGGTTTTGAATATATTAAAGAGGAACTATGCAGGGTTTTTTTTAGCTCAACTTACCTTAACTCTTTGAATGCCGCATTGTTTTTGGAAGCTATGTCCCAGAGTGCCGGCAAAGTAGATCATTTTTGACTACTTTTGAAGAGCCACAGCATATTCTATGTTATAGTTATGGACACATACTATGGCTCATTTGAAAGGTGAGACTCTGAGCTCTCAGTGGGTGAAAACGGTTTATCTCTACGTGTCTCCATTCCCTAGAAATCCCAAGCCAAACAGTGGCTGGTTTTCATCAAAATCCCTTTTTTTCTTCTAGAAACGGAGATATAAGACAGACATACATTTCCGCAATGTTCACAGACTTTTTACGGAGGGGGCTTTTTTGTTGTTGTGCTGTCTGAATTCATATGTCCGTATATCTACCACCGGAACCTTTCCTGCTGCCGACTTATGTTGCCGCCACAGCTGCTATGTGAATGCAATCGCGGAAACTTATACTCGTCAGTGATGATCAAAGATTGTTTGGTGATGATCAAGGGAAGTGTTACCCTACGTGTATTTAAAGCGCCCTATGTCAATGAATAGTTCTATCTCTCTAACACGCTGCAGGTAATGCAGCAAGACTACCTCCTCCATAGCCTAGGCTAGCCTACTCCCGGGGTGGTTCTCAAATTCTCTCCTCGATCTTCCATGCTCGGTCCCTGATCTATAACAAACACTGGATAGACTATCCAATTGTTGAGACTGCCACCTTGTGACGAACTCACAAAATTACCAAATGACCTTGTATTGACTTGACGTGCCTGATTCGACACAATTCATGCGGCAATATCAATCAAATGCTGCGTTGTGATATAATGTCCAGATAAAATGTCGGGATTGTGAGATTTCATGAGTTTTCGATCGTCATCTACTTCAGTTCTCTTCATGATAGACTTCCAAAAATCACACATAAAGTGAGTTAGAGTGTCTAGTTTCGTAGTTTAAAAAAAAGCGAAAAACGCAATATTGCGTTATTGCCACTCTACGCATGGGAGCTAAAAACGCAATATTACGTTGTTGGCACTCAATGAGTTAACTGAACAGCTTCGGAGTCACTGGAATGGCTTTTTTCCACCGAGCGGGAAAACCTTAGCCGTGTTCCATAACACCTTAAATCAGTCATACCACCTTAAATCAGTCATACCACCTTAACCGTGTTCCATGCCACCTTAAATCAGTCATTCCACCTTAACCGTGTTCCATGCCACCTTAAATCAGTCATGCCACCTTAACTGTGTTCTATACCACCTTAAATCAGTCATGCCACCTTAACCGTGTTCCATGCCACCTTAAATCAGTCATACCACCTTAACCGTGTTCCATACCACTTTAACTGTGTTCCATAACACCTTAAATCAGTCATACCACCTTAACCGTGTTCCATACCACTTTGCCCGTGTTCCATAACACCTTAAAGAAGTCATACCACCTTAACCGTGTTCAATACCACTTTAACTGTGTTCCATAACACCTTAAATCAGTCATACCACCTTAACCGTGTTCCATACCACTTTGCCCGTGTTCCATAACACCTTAAAGAAGTCATACCACCTTAACCGTGTTCCATACCACTTTAACTGTGTTCTAGACCACCTTAAATCAGTCATACCACCTTAACCGTGTTCCATACCACCTTAACCGTGTTCCATACCACTTTAACTGTGTTCCAGACCACCTTAAATCAGTCATACCACCTTAACCGTGTTCCATACCACCTTAACCGTGTTCCATGCCACTTTAACTGTGTTCCAGACCACCTTAAATCCCAAAGGACTTGACTACCCCTTGCTAGTGTGTGTGTGTGTGTGTGTGTGTGAGTGTGTGTGTGAGTGTGTGTGAGTGTGTGTGTGTGTGTGTGTGTGTACCTTGCAACTTTGGGCCGGTGGGCCAGTGACACTGGCAAACAGAAAGTCTCGCAGCCTCGCGATCATGCCCATGAAAAGGCAGACTGACCGATTAGGGAGTGATGTAAAATATACACGCTAAAGCTGTAGGGGAAGCTCTGCAGAGAAACCTGCCATTGTAAAACGAGAAAACGGCGAAGAAATTGCCAAACCTGCATAGTTCCTCTTAAATAATCGGGCTATAATAAGACCACGATCCATCTGACAAGTTTCTGTCTCTTTAGTAATCGGGCTATAATAAGACCACGATGCATCTGACAAGTTTCTGTCTCTTTAGTAATCGGGCTATAATAAGACCACGATGCATCTGACAAGTTTCTGTCTCTTTAGTAATCGGGCTATAATAAGACCACGATCCATCTGACAAGTTTCTGTCTCTTTAGTAATCGGGCTATAATAAGACCACGATGCATCTGACAAGTTTCTGCAAGATGTGAACACACTTCTCTTACCTTGGCTTCTTTACTGTGCTCCAATACTGAAACACACACACTCACACACACAAACACCCCAATACTGAAACACACACACTCACACACACACACACCTTTACATGGCCCCAATACTGAAACACACACACACTCACACACACACACCTTTACATGGACCTTAATACTGAAACACACACACTCACACACACAAACACCCCAATACTGAAACACACACACTCACACACACAAACACCTTTACATGACCCCAATACTGAAACACACACACACACACACACAAACACCTTTACATGGCCCCAATACTGAAACACACACACTCACACACACAAACACCTTTACATGGCCCCAATACTGAAACACACACACACACACACACACACACACACACACACACACACACACACACACACACACACACACACACACACACACACACACAAACACCTTTACATGATCCCAATACTGAAACACACACACACACACACAAACACCTTTACATGGCCCCAATACTGAAACACACACAAACACCTTTACATGGCCCCAATACTGAAACACACCACACACACACACACACACAAACACCTTTGAATGACCCCAATACTGAAACACACACACACACACACACACACACACACACAAACACCTTTACATGGCCCCAATACTGAAACACACACACACACACACACACACAAACACCTTTACATGGACCCTAATACTGAAACACACACACACACACACACACACACACACACACACACACACACACACACACACACACACACACACACACACACACACACACACACACACACACAAACACCTTTACATGGACCCTAATACTGAAACACACACACTCACACACACACACACCTTTACATGGCCCCAATACTGAAACACACTCACACACACAAACACCTTTACATGGCCCCAATACTGAAACACACACACACACACACACACACACACACACACACAAACACCTTTACATGACCCCAATACTGAAACACACACACACACACACACACAAACACCTTTACATGGCCCCAATACTGAAACACACACACACACACACACACACACACACACACACCTTTACATGGACCCTAATACTGAAACACACACACACACACACACACACACACACACACAAACACCTTTACATGGACCCTAATACTGAAACACACACACTCACACACACACACACCTTTACATGGCCCCAATACTGAAACACACTCACACACACAAACACCTTTACATGGGCCCCGATACTGAAACACACACACTCACACACACACAAACACATTTACATGGGCCCCGATACTGAAACACACACACTCACACACACACAAACACCTTTACATGGACCCCGATACTGAAACACACACACACTCACACACACAAACACCTTTACATGGGCCCCGATACTGAAACGCGCACACAAACAAAGTAAAGTCATTTGTAGCATCAGAAAGTTCAAATAGTCCAGTGTAGGGAATAAATTGTCCAGTGTAGGGAATAAATTGTCCAGTGTAGGGAATAAATTGTCCAATAGTAATTAGTAATTTTCGGAAAGTAGTGGGTCGCCAAGTTGCGTGAGCAGGAATCCGAGGAGGGGACCACAGCAGGCGATGGTACAACCACAATATTGTGAATTGTTTTTGCAACTTCAGTAACTTGAATTCTTAAACTTTAATGGTCACTGCAGTGTACATTTTGTAGTGTTTGGCCATCGATGAGTAATCATCATCATTATTCGCCCTAATTTGCCATCGGAGTATTCATCATTATTCGCCCTAATTGCATATTTGTGTTCATGAAAGCTCTTTTAGATTTCTTTTAGTTCTGCCCACATAAAAAACTTAGGCGATAGACCAAATATTCATTAACAAAAAAACATCCACATATTAGAATTCATGTCCCAAGCCTGCGTTTCACAATCTGAATCTCTTGTCACAAATGAATCTAAGACAAAATCGGTGTTGCGGGTGATGTCAGTATTGGGAACATGTTAAAAGTGAGTTACTTTACTAGCTTATGTTGAAGATGGTGTTGGTATTGGGAACATGTTAAAAGTGAGTTACTTTACTAGCTTATGTTGAAGATGGTGTCAGTATTATTAGGAACATGTTAAAAGTGAGTTACTTTACTAGCTTATGTTGAAGATGGTGTTGGTATTAGGAACATGTTAAAAGTGAGTTACTTTACTAGCTTATGTTGAAGATGGTGTTGGTATTAGGAACATGTTAAAAGTGAGTTACTTTACTAGCTTATGTTGAAGATGGTGTTGGTATTGGGAACATGTTAAAAGTGAGTTACTTTACTAGCTTATGTTGAAGATGGTGTTGGTATTGGGGAACATGTTAAAAGTGAGTTACTTTACTAGCTTATGTTGAAGATGGTGTCAGTAGTATTGGGAACATGTTAAAAGTGAGTTACTTTACTAGCTTATGTTGAAGATGGTGTTGGTATTGGGAACATGTTAAAAGTGAGTTACTTTACTAGCTTATGTTGAAGATGGTGTCAGTAGTATTGGGAACATGTTAAAAGTGAGTTACTTTACTAGCTTATGTTGAAGATGGTGTCAGTAGTATTAGGAACATGTTAAAAGTGAGTTACTTTACTAGCTTATGTTGAAGATGGTGTTGGTATTAGGAACATGTTAAAAGTGAGTTACTTTACTAGCTTATGTTGAAGATGGTGTCAGTATTATTAGGAACATGTTAAAAGTGAGTTACTTTACTAGCTTATGTTGAAGATGGTGTTGGTATTAGGAACATGTTAAAAGTGAGTTACTTTACTAGCTTATGTTGAAGATGGTGTTGGTATTAGGAACATGTTAAAAGTGAGTTACTTTACTAGCTTATGTTGAAGATGGTGTCGGTATTAGGAACATGTTAAAAGTGAGTTACTTTACTAGCTTATGTTGAAGATGGTGTTGGTATTAGGAACATGTTAAAAGTGAGTTACTTTACTAGCTTATGTTGAAGATGGTGTCAGTATTAATAGGAACATGTTAAAAGTGAGTTACTTTACTAGCTTATGTTGAAGATGGTGTTGGTATTGGGAACATGTTAAAAGTGAGTTACTTTACTAGCTTATGTTGAAGATGGTGTTGGTATTATTAGGAACATGTTAAAAGTGAGTTACTTTACTAGCTTATGTTGAAGATGGTGTTGGTATTATTAGGAACATGTTAAAAGTGAGTTACTTTACTAGCTTATGTTGAAGATGGTGTCAGTATTAGGAACATGTTAAAAGTGAGTTACTTTACTAGCTTATGTTGAAGATGGTGTCAGTATTATTAGGAACATGTTAAAAGTGAGTTACTTTACTAGCTTATGTTGAAGATGGTGTCGGTATTAGGAACATGTTAAAAGTGAGTTACTTTACTAGCTTATGTTGAAGATGGTGTTGGTATTAGGAACATGTTAAAAGTGAGTTACTTTACTAGCTTATGTTGAAGATGGTGTTGGTATTGGGAACATGTTAAAAGTGAGTTACTTTACTAGCTTATGTTGAAGATGGTGTTGGTATTAGGAACATGTTAAAAGTGAGTTACTTTACTAGCTTATGTTGAAGATGGTGTTGGTATTGGGGAACATGTTAAAAGTGAGTTACTTTACTAGCTTATGTTGAAGATGGTGTTGGTATTGGGAACATGTTAAAAGTGAGTTACTTTACTAGCTTATGTTGAAGATGGTGTCAGTATTATTAGGAACATGTTAAAAGTGAGTTACTTTACTAGCTTATGTTGAAGATGGTGTTGGTATTGGGAACATGTTAAAAGTGAGTTACTTTACTAGCTTATGTTGAAGATGGTGTTGGTATTGGGAACATGTTAAAAGTGAGTTACTTTACTAGCTTATGTTGAAGATGGTGTTGGTATTGGGAACATGTTAAAAGTGAGTTACTTTACTAGCTTATGTTGAAGATGGTGTTGGTATTGGGAACATGTTAAAAGTGAGTTACTTTACTAGCTTATGTTGAAGATGGTGTTGGTATTAGGAACATGTTAAAAGTGAGTTACTTTACTAGCTTATGTTGAAGATGGTGTTGGTATTGGGAACATGTTAAAAGTGAGTTACTTTACTAGCTTATGTTGAAGATGGTGTTGGTATTGGGAACATGTTAAAAGTGAGTTACTTTACTAGCTTATGTTGAAGATGGTGTCAGTATTATTAGGAACATGTTAAAAGTGAGTTACTTTACTAGCTTATGTTGAAGATGGTGTTGGTATTAGGAACATGTTAAAAGTGAGTTACTTTACTAGCTTATGTTGAAGATGGTGTTGGTATTATTAGGAACATGTTAAAAGTGAGTTACTTTACTAGCTTATGTTGAAGATGGTGTTGGTATTGGGAACATGTTAAAAGTGAGTTACTTTACTAGCTTATGTTGAAGATGGTGTTGGTATTAGGAACATGTTAAAAGTGAGTTACTTTACTAGCTTATGTTGAAGATGGTGTTGGTATTGGGAACATGTTAAAAGTGAGTTACTTTACTAGCTTATGTTGAAGATGGTGTTGGTATTGGGAACATGTTAAAAGTGAGTTACTTTACTAGCTTATGTTGAAGATGGTGTCAGTATTATTAGGAACATGTTAAAAGTGAGTTACTTTACTAGCTTATGTTGAAGATGGTGTTGGTATTAGGAACATGTTAAAAGTGAGTTACTTTACTAGCTTATGTTGAAGATGGTGTTGGTATTGGGAACATGTTAAAAGTGAGTTACTTTACTAGCTTATGTTGAAGATGGTGTTGGTATTGGGAACATGTTAAAAGTGAGTTACTTTACTAGCTTATGTTGAAGATGGTGTTGGTATTAGGAACATGTTAAAAGTGAGTTACTTTACTAGCTTATGTTGAAGATGGTGTTGGTATTGGGAACATGTTAAAAGTGAGTTACTTTACTAGCTTATGTTGAAGATGGTGTTGGTATTAGGAACATGTTAAAAGTGAGTTACTTTACTAGCTTATGTTGAAGATGGTGTTGGTATTGGGAACATGTTAAAAGTGAGTTACTTTACTAGCTTATGTTGAAGATGGTGTCAGTATTAGGAACATGTTAAAAGTGAGTTACTTTACTAGCTTATGTTGAAGATGGTGTCAGTATTATTAGGAACATGTTAAAAGTGAGTTACTTTACTAGCTTATGTTGAAGATGGTGTTGGTATTGGGAACATGTTAAAAGTGAGTTACTTTACTAGCTTATGTTGAAGATGGTGTCAGTATTAGGAACATGTTAAAAGTGAGTTACTTTACTAGCTTATGTTGAAGATGGTGTCGGTATTGGGGAACATGTTAAAAGTGAGTTACTTTACTAGCTTATGTTGAAGATAGTCAGTATTGGGAACATGTTAAAAGTGAGTTACTTTACTAGCTTATGTTGAAGATGGTGTTGGTATTAGGAACATGTTAAAAGTGAGTTACTTTACTAGCTTATGTTGAAGATGGTGTCAGTATTATTAGGAACATGTTAAAAGTGAGTTACTTTACTAGCTTATGTTGAAGATGGTGTCAGTATTAGGAACATGTTAAAAGTGAGTTACTTTACTAGCTTATGTTGAAGATGGTGTTGGTATTGGGAACATGTTAAAAGTGAGTTACTTTACTAGCTTATGTTGAAGATGGTGTTGGTATTATTAGGAACATGTTAAAAGTGAGTTACTTTACTAGCTTATGTTGAAGATGGTGTCAGTATTATTAGGAACATGTTAAAAGTGAGTTACTTTACTAGCTTATGTTGAAGATGGTGTTGGTATTGGGAACATGTTAAAAGTGAGTTACTTTACTAGCTTATGTTGAAGATGGTGTATTAGGAACATGTTAAAAGTGAGTTACTTTACTAGCTTATGTTGAAGATGGTGTTGGTATTAGGAACATGTTAAAAGTGAGTTACTTTACTAGCTTATGTTGAAGATAGTCAGTATTGGGAACATGTTAAAAGTGAGTTACTTTACTAGCTTATGTTGAAGATGGTGTCAGTATTATTAGGAACATGTTAAAAGTGAGTTACTTTACTAGCTTATGTTGAAGATGGTGTTGGTATTGGGAACATGTTAAAAGTGAGTTACTTTACTAGCTTATGTTGAAGATGGTGTTGGTATTGGGAACATGTTAAAAGTGAGTTACTTTACTAGCTTATGTTGAAGATGGTGTTGGTATTAGGAACATGTTAAAAGTGAGTTACTTTACTAGCTTATGTTGAAGATGGTGTTGGTATTAGGAACATGTTAAAAGTGAGTTACTTTACTAGCTTATGTTGAAGATGGTGTCAGTATTATTGGGAACATGTTAAAAGTGAGTTACTTTACTAGCTTATGTTGAAGATGGTGTAGGTATTAGGAACATGTTAAAAGTGAGTTACTTTACTAGCTTATGTTGAAGATGGTGTCAGTATTATTGGGAACATGTTAAAAGTGAGTTACTTTACTAGCTTATGTTGAAGATGGTGTTGGTATTAGGAACATGTTAAAAGTGAGTTACTTTACTAGCTTATGTTGAAGATGGTGTTGGTATTAGGAACATGTTAAAAGTGAGTTACTTTACTAGCTTATGTTGAAGATGGTGTTGGTATTAGGAACATGTTAAAAGTGAGTTACTTTACTAGCTTATGTTGAAGATGGTGTCAGTATTATTGGGAACATGTTAAAAGTGAGTTACTTTACTAGCTTATGTTGAAGATGGTGTTGGTATTGGGAACATGTTAAAAGTGAGTTACTTTACTAGCTTATGTTGAAGATGGTGTTGGTATTGGGAACATGTTAAAAGTGAGTTACTTTACTAGCTTATGTTGAAGATGGTGTCAGTATTATTAGGAACATGTTAAAAGTGAGTTACTTTACTAGCTTATGTTGAAGATGGTGTTGGTATTGGAACATGTTAAAAGTGAGTTACTTTACTAGCTTATGTTGAAGATGGTGTTGGTATTAGGAACATGTTAAAAGTGAGTTACTTTACTAGCTTATGTTGAAGATGGTGTTGGTATTAGGAACATGTTAAAAGTGAGTTACTTTACTAGCTTATGTTGAAGATGGTGTTGGTATTGGGAACATGTTAAAAGTGAGTTACTTTACTAGCTTATGTTGAAGATGGTGTCAGTAGTATTGGGAACATGTTAAAAGTGAGTTACTTTACTAGCTTATGTTGAAGATGGTGTTGGTATTAGGAACATGTTAAAAGTGAGTTACTTTACTAGCTTATGTTGAAGATGGTGTCAGTAGTATTGGGAACATGTTAAAAGTGAGTTACTTTACTAGCTTATGTTGAAGATGGTGTCAGTATTATTAGGAACATGTTAAAAGTGAGTTACTTTACTAGCTTATGTTGAAGATGGTGTTGGTATTGGGAACATGTTAAAAGTGAGTTACTTTACTAGCTTATGTTGAAGATGGTGTTGGTATTAGGAACATGTTAAAAGTGAGTTACTTTACTAGCTTATGTTGAAGATGGTGTTGGTATTGGGAACATGTTAAAAGTGAGTTACTTTACTAGCTTATGTTGAAGATGGTGTCGGTATTATTAGGAACATGTTAAAAGTGAGTTACTTTACTAGCTTATGTTGAAGATGGTGTTGGTATTAGGAACATGTTAAAAGTGAGTTACTTTACTAGCTTATGTTGAAGATGGTGTTGGTATTATTAGGAACATGTTAAAAGTGAGTTACTTTACTAGCTTATGTTGAAGATGGTGTTGGTATTATTAGGAACATGTTAAAAGTGAGTTACTTTACTAGCTTATGTTGAAGATGGTGTTGGTATTAGGAACATGTTAAAAGTGAGTTACTTTACTAGCTTATGTTGAAGATGGTGTTGGTATTAGGAACATGTTAAAAGTGAGTTACTTTACTAGCTTATGTTGAAGATGGTGTCAGTATTATTAGGAACATGTTAAAAGTGAGTTACTTTACTAGCTTATGTTGAAGATGGTGTCGGTATTGGGAACATGTTAAAAGTGAGTTACTTTACTAGCTTATGTTGAAGATGGTGTTGGTATTATTAGGAACATGTTAAAAGTGAGTTACTTTACTAGCTTATGTTGAAGATGGTGTTGGTATTGGGAACATGTTAAAAGTGAGTTACTTTACTAGCTTATGTTGAAGATGGTGTCAGTATTATTAGGAACATGTTAAAAGTGAGTTATTTTACTAGCTTATGTTGAAGATGGTGTTGGTATTAGGAACATGTTAAAAGTGAGTTACTTTACTAGCTTATGTTGAAGATGGTGTTGGTATTGGGAACATGTTAAAAGTGAGTTACTTTACTAGCTTATGTTGAAGATGGTGTTGGTATTGGGAACATGTTAAAAGTGAGTTACTTTACTAGCTTATGTTGAAGATGGTGTCAGTATTAGGAACATGTTAAAAGTGAGTTACTTTACTAGCTTATGTTGAAGATGGTGTTGGTATTATTAGGAACATGTTAAAAGTGAGTTACTTTACTAGCTTATGTTGAAGATGGTGTTGGTATTGGGAACATGTTAAAAGTGAGTTACTTTACTAGCTTATGTTGAAGATGGTGTCGGTATTAGGAACATGTTAAAAGTGAGTTACTTTACTAGCTTATGTTGAAGATGGTGTACAGTAGGTATTGGGAACATGTTAAAAGTGAGTTACTTTACTAGCTTATGTTGAAGATGGTGTCGGTATTAGGAACATGTTAAAAGTGAGTTACTTTACTAGCTTATGTTGAAGATGGTGTTGGTATTAGGAACATGTTAAAAGTGAGTTACTTTACTAGCTTATGTTGAAGATGGTGTCGGTATTATTAACATGTTAAAAGTGAGTTACTTTACTAGCTTATGTTGAAGATGGTGTCAGTATTATTAGGAACATGTTAAAAGTGAGTTACTTTACTAGCTTATGTTGAAGATGGTGTTGGTATTGGGAACATGTTAAAAGTGAGTTACTTTACTAGCTTATGTTGAAGATGGTGTTGGTATTATTAGGAACATGTTAAAAGTGAGTTACTTTACTAGCTTATGTTGAAGATGGTGTCAGTATTATTAGGAACATGTTAAAAGTGAGTTACTTTACTAGCTTATGTTGAAGATGGTGTTGGTATTGGGAACATGTTAAAAGTGAGTTACTTTACTAGCTTATGTTGAAGATGGTGTCGGTTTTGGGAACATGTTAAAAGTGAGTTACTTTACTAGCTTATGTTGAAGATGGTGTCGGTTTTGGGAACATGTTAAAAGTGAGTTACTTTACTAGCTTATGTTGAAGATGGTGTATTGGGAACATGTTAAAAGTGAGTTACTTTACTAGCTTATGTTGAAGATGGTGTCGGTTTTGGGAACATGTTAAAAGTGAGTTACTTTACTAGCTTATGTTGAAGATGGTGTATTGGGAACATGTTAAAAGTGAGTTACTTTACTAGCTTATGTTGAAGATGGTGTTGGTATTGGGAACATGTTAAAAGTGAGTTACTTTACTAGCTTATGTTGAAGATGGTGTTGGTATTAGGAACATGTTAAAAGTGAGTTACTTTACTAGCTTATGTTGAAGATGGTGTCAGTATTATTGGGAACATGTTAAAAGTGAGTTACTTTACTAGCTTATGTTGAAGATGGTGTTGGTATTGGGAACATGTTAAAAGTGAGTTACTTTACTAGCTTATGTTGAAGATGGTGTCGGTATTAGGAACATGTTAAAAGTGAGTTACTTTACTAGCTTATGTTGAAGATGGTGTTGGTATTGGGAACATGTTAAAAGTGAGTTACTTTACTAGCTTATGTTGAAGATGGTGTTGGTATTGGGAACATGTTAAAAGTGAGTTACTTTACTAGCTTATGTTGAAGATGGTGTTGGTATTAGGAACATGTTAAAAGTGAGTTACTTTACTAGCTTATGTTGAAGATGGTGTTGGTATTGGGAACATGTTAAAAGTGAGTTACTTTACTAGCTTATGTTGAAGATGGTGTTGGTATTAGGAACATGTTAAAAGTGAGTTACTTTACTAGCTTATGTTGAAGATGGTGTTGGTATTGGGAACATGTTAAAAGTGAGTTACTTTACTAGCTTATGTTGAAGATGGTGTTGGTATTAGGAACATGTTAAAAGTGAGTTACTTTACTAGCTTATGTTGAAGATGGTGTTGGTATTGAACATGTTAAAAGTGAGTTACTTTACTAGCTTATGTTGAAGATGGTGTCAGTATTATTGGGAACATGTTAAAAGTGAGTTACTTTACTAGCTTATGTTGAAGATGGTGTTGGTATTAGGAACATGTTAAAAGTGAGTTACTTTACTAGCTTATGTTGAAGATGGTGTTGGTATTGGGAACATGTTAAAAGTGAGTTACTTTACTAGCTTATGTTGAAGATGGTGTTGGTATTGGGAACATGTTAAAAGTGAGTTACTTTACTAGCTTATGTTGAAGATGGTGTCGGTATTAGGAACATGTTAAAAGTGAGTTACTTTACTAGCTTATGTTGAAGATGGTGTCAGTATTATTAGGAACATGTTAAAAGTGAGTTACTTTACTAGCTTATGTTGAAGATGGTGTTGGTATTGGGGGAACATGTTAAAAGTGAGTTACTTTACTAGCTTATGTTGAAGATGGTGTCGGTATTAGGAACATGTTAAAAGTGAGTTACTTTACTAGCTTATGTTGAAGATGGTGTCGGTATTAGGAACATGTTAAAAGTGAGTTACTTTACTAGCTTATGTTGAAGATGGTGTTGGTATTAGGAACATGTTAAAAGTGAGTTACTTTACTAGCTTATGTTGAAGATGGTGTTGGTATTGGGAACATGTTAAAAGTGAGTTACTTTACTAGCTCATGTTGAAGATGGTGTTGGTATTGGGAACATGTTAAAAGTGAGTTACTTTACTAGCTTATGTTGAAGATGGTGTTGGTATTGGGAACATGTTAAAAGTGAGTTACTTTACTAGCTTATGTTGAAGATGGTGTCAGTATTATTAGGAACATGTTAAAAGTGAGTTACTTTACTAGCTTATGTTGAAGATGGTGTTGGTATTGAACATGTTAAAAGTGAGTTACTTTACTAGCTTATGTTGAAGATGGTGTTGGTATTAGGAACATGTTAAAAGTGAGTTACTTTACTAGCTTATGTTGAAGATGGTGTTGGTATTGGGAACATGTTAAAAGTGAGTTACTTTACTAGCTTATGTTGAAGATGGTGTTGGTATTGGGAACATGTTAAAAGTGAGTTACTTTACTAGCTTATGTTGAAGATGGTGTCAGTATTATTAGGAACATGTTAAAAGTGAGTTACTTTACTAGCTTATGTTGAAGATGGTGTTGGTATTGGGAACATGTTAAAAGTGAGTTACTTTACTAGCTTATGTTGAAGATGGTGTCGGTATTAGGAACATGTTAAAAGTGAGTTACTTTACTAGCTTATGTTGAAGATGGTGTCAGTATTATTAGGAACATGTTAAAAGTGAGTTACTTTACTAGCTTATGTTGAAGATGGTGTTGGTATTGGGGGAACATGTTAAAAGTGAGTTACTTTACTAGCTTATGTTGAAGATGGTGTCGGTATTAGGAACATGTTAAAAGTGAGTTACTTTACTAGCTTATGTTGAAGATGGTGTCGGTATTAGGAACATGTTAAAAGTGAGTTACTTTACTAGCTTATGTTGAAGATGGTGTTGGTATTAGGAACATGTTAAAAGTGAGTTACTTTACTAGCTTATGTTGAAGATGGTGTTGGTATTAGGAACATGTTAAAAGTGAGTTACTTTACTAGCTTATGTTGAAGATGGTGTTGGTATTGGGAACATGTTAAAAGTGAGTTACTTTACTAGCTTATGTTGAAGATGGTGTCAGTATTATTAGGAACATGTTAAAAGTGAGTTACTTTACTAGCTTATGTTGAAGATGGTGTTGGTATTGAACATGTTAAAAGTGAGTTACTTTACTAGCTTATGTTGAAGATGGTGTTGGTATTAGGAACATGTTAAAAGTGAGTTACTTTACTAGCTTATGTTGAAGATGGTGTTGGTATTAGGAACATGTTAAAAGTGAGTTACTTTACTAGCTTATGTTGAAGATGGTGTTGGTATTGGGAACATGTTAAAAGTGAGTTACTTTACTAGCTTATGTTGAAGATGGTGTTGGTATTGGGAACATGTTAAAAGTGAGTTACTTTACTAGCTTATGTTGAAGATGGTGTCGGTATTAGGAACATGTTAAAAGTGAGTTACTTTACTAGCTTATGTTGAAGATGGTGTTGGTATTGGGAACATGTTAAAAGTGAGTTACTTTACTAGCTTATGTTGAAGATGGTGTTGGTATTGGGAACATGTTAAAAGTGAGTTACTTTACTAGCTTATGTTGAAGATGGTGTTGGTATTGGGAACATGTTAAAAGTGAGTTACTTTACTAGCTTATGTTGAAGATGGTGTTGGTATTGGGAACATGTTAAAAGTGAGTTACTTTACTAGCTTATGTTGAAGATGGTGTCAGTAGTATTAGGAACATGTTAAAAGTGAGTTACTTTACTAGCTTATGTTGAAGATGGTGTTGGTATTAGGAACATGTTAAAAGTGAGTTACTTTACTAGCTTATGTTGAAGATGGTGTCAGTATTATTAGGAACATGTTAAAAGTGAGTTACTTTACTAGCTTATGTTGAAGATGGTGTCGGTATTATTAACATGTTAAAAGTGAGTTACTTTACTAGCTTATGTTGAAGATGGTGTTGGTATTAGGAACATGTTAAAAGTGAGTTACTTTACTAGCTTATGTTGAAGATGGTGTTGGTATTGGGAACATGTTAAAAGTGAGTTACTTTACTAGCTTATGTTGAAGATGGTGTCAGTATTATTAGGAACATGTTAAAAGTGAGTTACTTTACTAGCTTATGTTGAAGATGGTGTTGGTATTGGGAACATGTTAAAAGTGAGTTACTTTACTAGCTTATGTTGAAGATGGTGTTGGTATTGAACATGTTAAAAGTGAGTTACTTTACTAGCTTATGTTGAAGATGGTGTTGGTATTGGGAACATGTTAAAAGTGAGTTACTTTACTAGCTTATGTTGAAGATGGTGTTGGTATTGGGAACATGTTAAAAGTGAGTTACTTTACTAGCTTATGTTGAAGATGGTGTCAGTATTATTAGGAACATGTTAAAAGTGAGTTACTTTATTGAAGATGGTGTCAGTAGTATTAGGAACATGTTAAAAGTGAGTTACTTTACTAGCTTATGTTGAATATGGTGTCAGTATTATTAGGAACATGTTAAAAGTGAGTTACTTTACTAGCTTATGTTGAAGATGGTGTTGGTATTGGGAACATGTTAAAAGTGAGTTACTTTACTAGCTTATGTTGAAGATGGTGTCAGTATTATTAGGAACATGTTAAAAGTGAGTTACTTTACTAGCTTATGTTGAAGATGGTGTTGGTATTAGGAACATGTTAAAAGTGAGTTACTTTACTAGCTTATGTTGAAGATGGTGTTGGTATTGGGAACATGTTAAAAGTGAGTTACTTTACTAGCTTATGTTGAAGATGGTGTTGGTATTGGGAACATGTTAAAAGTGAGTTACTTTACTAGCTTATGTTGAAGATGGTGTTGGTATTAGGAACATGTTAAAAGTGAGTTACTTTACTAGCTTATGTTGAAGATGGTGTTGGTATTAGGAACATGTTAAAAGTGAGTTACTTTACTAGCTTATGTTGAAGATGGTGTCAGTATTATTAGGAACATGTTAAAAGTGAGTTACTTTACTAGCTTATGTTGAAGATGGTGTCAGTAGTATTGGGAACATGTTAAAAGTGAGTTACTTTACTAGCTTATGTTGAAGATGGTGTTGGTATTAGGAACATGTTAAAAGTGAGTTACTTTACTAGCTTATGTTGAAGATGGTGTTGGTATTGGGAACATGTTAAAAGTGAGTTACTTTACTAGCTTATGTTGAAGATGGTGTTGGTATTAGGAACATGTTAAAAGTGAGTTACTTTACTAGCTTATGTTGAAGATGGTGTTGGTATTGGGAACATGTTAAAAGTGAGTTACTTTACTAGCTTATGTTGAAGATGGTGTCAGTATTATTAGGAACATGTTAAAAGTGAGTTACTTTACTAGCTTATGTTGAAGATGGTGTTGGTATTGGGAACATGTTAAAAGTGAGTTACTTTACTAGCTTATGTTGAAGATGGTGTTGGTATTGGGAACATGTTAAAAGTGAGTTACTTTACTAGCTTATGTTGAAGATGGTGTTGGTATTAGGAACATGTTAAAAGTGAGTTACTTTACTAGCTTATGTTGAAGATGGTGTCGGTATTGGGAACATACTGGCAACACACACACACATGGAAGAAAAAGTAATGTCCGCAACACTGATAATTGCTCCCGGTTTAATGAAAAAAGTGCAACGTTTCGACCCTACTGGGTCTTCATCAGGCAAATTTTCATTCATTTTGCCTGATGAAGACCCAGTAGGGTCGAAACGTTGCACTTTTTTCATTAAAACGGGAGCAATTATCAGTGTTGCGGACATTACTTTTTCTTCCATATTACTCTACATTTGTCCTGCACCTGCAAGGTGGGATGTGCACACAGCTACTCTCCTTGAACACACACACACACACACACACACACACACACACACTCATGCGCACACACGCACGCACACGTCTCTCCCTCTCTCTCTCTCCCTCTCTCTCTCTCTCTCTCTCTCTCTCTCTCTCTCTCCCTCTCTCTCTCTCTCTCTCTCCCTCTCTCTCCCCCTCTCTCTCTCTCTCTCTCTCTCTCCCTCTCTCTCCCTCTCTCTCTCTCTCTCCTCTCTCTCTCTCTCTCTCTCTCTCTCTCTCTCTCTCTCTCTCTCTCTCCCTCTCTCTCTCTCTCTCTCTCTCTCCCTCTCTCTCTCTCTCTCTCCCTCTCTCTCTCTCTCTCTCTCCTTCCAGGCCCAGCAGAGGCTCCTCAACCTCAGGGGCACCTATGCTAGTGTATGTGTGTGTGTGTGTGTGTGTGTGTGTGTGTGTGTGTGTGTGTGAGTGCGTGTGCGTGTGCGTGTGCGTGTGTGGGTGGGTGAGTGCGTGTGTGTCTGTGTGTGTGTGTGTGTGTGTGCGCGTGTGTGTGTGTAGCTCTTAAGTGTCAGTACACAGGAAGTGGTGATGATGGAAACCACCGTTCAGCTTGATCTGTCTCCCCCTGATGTGCCCTGGGATTTTGCACACACACACACACACACACACACACACACACACACAGAGAGAGAATGAGAGATGGAGAGAGAGAGGGGGGGGCGAGAGAGAGAGAGAGAGATGTGGGGGGGGCAACATCAGTTCAACTTTAAAGACAGGCTACACCAGGCCAAAGAGGACACACACACACACACACACACACTGTGTGTGTGTGTGTGTGTGTGTGGTGGATGAGCTACATGAGGGCCTCTCCTAGGTGAAGGATGTGGTTGATGCTCTGCTTATCACTACATCTGTCTCCATGGTAACTCTGTACAAGCAGTGGAGTCATCTTGGCAGAATCATGAAGAGAAATACTCCTCCTCTTCTCTCTCTCTCCTCCTCTTCTCTCTCTCTCCTCCTCTTCTCTCTGGCCCACACAAATAATGTGAATAGAATAGAATATAGAATATATACTTTTTCGATCCCGTCAAAATATCCTAAATATCTTTTAATATCCTGGATCCATGAAATAGCTGGCCTTAAAATATAAAACTCTGCCTGCCCCTATGTTAACCCTATGTGTTAAATTCCCATAGGGTTACATAGGGGGTCAAATACTTCCTTCCCCCTATTTAGGAAGAACATTTATTTATTTACGATACATTCTTCAATCACAAAGAAAATTGGTGTACTTACGGTTTTATTTTTATTCATTTTTTTTTTAATTAAGACACTAAGATCAGTTGTCAAATGATGATTTCATATTCCTCTTTTTAGGCAACGTTAGCATGGTATTAAATACATTTTCTCCCCGCTGTATAACAGGACTAAGTTCATATGTACACTGTAGTGTATAACAGGACTAAGTTCATATGTAGATGTTTCTTTGTGTAACATGCTTAAAGCTTAACAGAAAGCCCTACTTAAAATACATTTCAGTAGACAGGCATCTTTTTAATGGCCTTTATTGAAGGTGCTTAAAAGCGATACAAAATAAGCAAGGAAGCCATTTTCAAACATGGCAGATAAAACACAATGTTGGGATTTAAAAATGGAAGACCACATCTTTATCACATAAACACACACACACACACACACACACACAATAAACAGCAACATGTACAATACTTGTTCTCATCAAGGCATCTCAGCAGGCTGAAAATAGAAAGTTTAGCTGTATTTTCCTCAGACACAATATAGAGAAGTGTGTTGAGATCAGGTGTTGAGTTGAACCATCTCCACTTGATCATAGAGGTCTTCATCTCCACTCTGCTGACCCTCTCTGCTCTGACGTCCAGAGGTCTGCTCTCCTCTTCTGCTCCTCAGCTTGAACCAGATCACAGCAGCGACCAGCCCCAGCAGCACACAGCCCATCAGTGGAGCGTACGCTCTGTAGAAAGGAGAGTGCACCCCAAACCCATCCCTGTACACAAGGCGCATGCTTCCATCATAGCAAAACCAAAAATCTGAATCATAATCTCCTCCATAGCCTCTCCATGTGTAGAGCCCACTGTCCTCTGCTGTGAGGTTGGAGATGATCAGAGAGTGATTAATTGGAGTACGTAATTCAGTCACTCGGCCCCTCAGGTCCTCAGACACAAGCACGTTTTTATCCCTGTATTCAGCAATCAGCACTTGTGGTTGTAGAGCTTTCTGACGGTACCACTGAAGCCCTTTTAATACCCAAGATGTATTGAAGTGTAGAGTTCCCAGCCAGACACGTTCACCATGAGAAAACATCACATCAGTCGGGGGTGGGGGCTTGGTGCACACATAGAGATCAATTGTCCTTATTGGACGATGCCCCTCAC
>NC_084994.1:2300590-2325590 GCF_963854185.1 Sardina pilchardus
GTCAGCCATTTTCTGTTTCATAGCAGTACCATGCCATCGTCTGCAGAATATGCAATCACGGGTTATTTTCCTTGCAGCCTGATTGGCTTTGAGTATCCAGTACTTCGTCCTGAGTTTGGAAAGCATTTGGTTTTTTCCACAGTGACCTACGAGATGGTGGGTATGGCTCAGAAGAAGTCTTGAGAGGTGATCATCACTAGGCAGAATGGCTGGGTGCTTGATCTCCTCAGTCATAGCCAGCTTGCTCAGTCTGCCTCCTACTCTTAATATTCCGTCATGAATCATGGGGTCCAATTTGTAGAGTCTGCTACTCCTTCTTACAGCTTGGCCTATTTGTAAGGCTTTCACTTCATCCTTGAAGGCTTGCCGTTGAACATAAGCTACGAGTGATTCCTCAGCGTCTGTGAGGTCCTGTGTGGATAGCTGTCGGTCTGCAGGTTCTGATTTCACTTTCACACTCTGTGAGGTACCTGCTTGCTTCAGTTGGATCAAGTGTCTCAGAGTCCTTTTGAACTTCAAGAGCCAGGCTGTAGATCTGATGAGTTTGTCCCAAGACGAGAAGTATTCAATAAAGTGAGTCAGAGGATTTTCATGGGCTACTGTTGCAAAGGCTACAACCTTTTTCTTTACCTCCAAGTCACTGTCAGAAAGTGTCGGTGGTTCTGTAGAAAGCTTCGGCCAGTCAGCTTCGCATTTGGCCAGAAAGTCTGGACCTTTAAGCCAACTGTTTACTTTCAGAAAAGTCTCTGCTCGCATTCCTCTAGACGCATTGTCTGCTGGATTGAGATCAGTCTTAATGTGACGCCACTGAGATTTCTCTGTCAGATCGCGAATCACAGATACCCTATTTGCCACAAAAGTTTTGAATCTCTGTGTGTCATTCAGGATGTACTTCAGAACAGAAGTACTATCCGTCCAGAAGAAGGATTCTGAGATCGGAAGTTCTAGTTCTTTCTTGAGCATATTGTCCATCCGAGCAGCCAAAACTGCTGAGGTGAGCTCCAGTCTGGGAATTGTCACTATTTTCAAGGGTGCAACCCTCGATTTCCCCATCACAAATGCAATGTGAGGTGGTCTACTTCTGCAGGTAAATCTTAAGTAACTGACCGTCCCATAGCCTCTCTCACAAGCGTCACAGAAGTGGTGCAGTTGGACATCAGTGACATCAAGATCCACTGGTTTGTAGCATCTCTCTATTCTAAAGTTGGAGATCATGTGAAGATCTCTCTGCCACTCGCTCCATTTTGATGCAAGGGCAGTTGGGATTTCTTCGTCCCATCCGCAGTTGATCTTACACAACTCCTGCTGTATCAGTTTTCCTGTGAGCATAACTGGTGATAAGAATCCCAGGGGATCGTAAACAGAATTGAGCACGGACAGAATTCCCCTTCGACTAACAGGTCGCTGTTTCAGAGTGATGTCAAAGAAGAATGTGTCGGACTCAACATCCCACCGCATGCCAAGGGCTCTCTCTACAGGAAGCTTATCCTTCTCAAGGTCAATGTTCTTAACTTCTTTTGCTCTCTCCCCTACAGGTAAAGATGCGAGGACAGAACGACTGTTACTGCACCATTTGGTGAGTTTAAATCCTCCAGTTGCACATATGGTCTTAAGATTCTGGACCAAACTGATGGCTTGTTTCTCATCTGGGACAGATTTCAGACAATCGTCCACATAAAAACTGTGACGGACGGTGTTGAGTATCGAGGCATCAGCTTTTCCTTCATTGTCCTCAGCGGTCTGCTTGAGAGCAAAGTTTGCGCAGCTGGGAGATGAAACAGCACCAAAAAGATGCACAGTCATTCTGAACTCTCTTAATGCTTGGGTAGTATCGCCACCCGGCCACCACAAGAATCTCAGGAAATCCACATCGTTTTCAGGAATCTTCACTTGGTGGAACATTCCTTCAATGTCCCCCATCACAGCTACGGGTTCCTGTCTAAACTTCAGCAATACACCTAATAAGGTGTTCGTAAGATCTGGGCCTTGTAGCAGCTCAGCATTCAAAGATGTACCTTGGTAGGCTGAAGTACAGTCGAAAACCACACGGATTGACTTCTTTTGCTTATGGTACACTCCGTGATGGGGAATGTACCAGAGTCTTTCATCAGTCCAGAGGAGCTGTTCTCCAGGTACCATCTCAGCATGCCCCTTCTCCAAGATGTCGTTCATGAAGCACACATAATCATTTTTAAATGACTCATCCTTTTGTTGCGTTTTGTGTCTACTCTGGTGAATATAGGGCTACTACAATCACAGTTGAGATCGCTACTCCGTGGGTGTGTGTGTATTTCTTCAAAAATCAGCGAGGCTCTCGCTTTTTCAAGAAGAGTGGTGTGGTGTATTTGTCTTTGGATTCTGTGTTTTTTTCACACCTTACCAAAGAGTATGCTTGTCTTTAGACTCTGCGAGTTCTTCGCCTTGCTAAAGAGTGTGTGCTTCCTCTTCTGTCTCTGCAAAACTTGCCTTGCAGAAGAGGAAGTGACTGTCAGTATCGTGTTTTTTGCAGGGGCCCCTTTTCAACGGGTTTAGGATGTACGAAAGGGCTGATGCAAAAGAGAGAGACTTTCTCTATTTGGACCAAAAATCCTTGATCAGGACTCTGGGGTCAACAAGTGAAACTTTTTAGGAGGCTCTCTTTAATCTAGTCCTTTTTCACTGCTGATCCTATTGCCTGCAATCGTACCTATAATAAAGTGTCTTCACACTTTCGGAGAAAATAGATTGTGTTCATGGCAGCTGACTCTTGACTATGGTTACTGAGGTCAACCTCCGGTCACAGAGACCGCATCGCAGACGTTGTCTATCGAACAAGGGACCGCAGAAAGCTTCACAGTCACTATCGAAGCTGACCACACATATGTATTTTCTTTCTCCAGTGACAGACCTTTTGCAATCTATGAAAATAATTCAGTTAATCTAAACTAGTATTATTTTGAATTACTGAAAGATAAAAATTCTCAGTTATTAATACGCATCTGCTTTCAATAAGTTAAAGTAAGTTGTTCACTCACAACAAACTTAGTTTAATTTACTAACAGTGCAAAAAGATAATATGAATTTTTCAAGGATGAATCTGCATATTATACATGACATTACACAGATTTTGATTTTATTTGTAACAATTTGTGCTCAGTTTTTACATAAGTTTACTTATTAAAAACCAATTACCATATCCCTGCTTGTGTGGTATGCATTTAGACCTTATTTTACAGAAATACAACTGTTAAACGAAGCCTAGTTGGTTTTGTGACCGCTACGGTGTATAGAACTTTCCTTCCTAAATACACAGCTGAGTTCGCTACTCCTGTATGTGTCAGTGCGGTGTGCAGTAAGTATTTGCCCATTAACGGTGTCTTAGAAAGTAAGCCCAAACCACAGACAAACTTACCCACTGGGTCCCCTCTGTAGGCTTGCGCCTCTTGCGAGAGGGTCGATGTTCTCTTTGACACAGGGGAGGCAGGAAACACGAAAAAGAAACTCTCGGCGGCTTTTAAACAATGCCCTAACAGAAGGTTAGGGCTTTGACTTTATTAAAAATAAAATACAATATAAAAAATTCTATCAGTCTCGAAGTGCAAAGTTCAGAGTCCAAAAGAAAAAGGAGAAGAGACCTAAGATCCCGCGAAGGAGACCTTTTATACTACTTTCACGCCCAGGTCTAGACCTATTCCTCTCTGACACGATCAAGTGTCTTTGCCTCTCTTTTTTTTTTTCTTTCTGGTGACCTTGCTTTGAACTCAGACCTGCACATGAACTACAAGCTTTTTTTTTCCTCTATACTTGTTCTAAGCACATTTCATTAAACATGACATACTATATAAGCTGGATTAAAACACTTAAATCTTTTGATTAAACATTCTATCAAATTCAAGGAAAAATACATTTTAAGTCTAAACAGTTATTCTTTCAAGTTTAAGTAAAAAAATACAGTTTTATAATCTATTACAAAATCATACTTCTATTCTAAGTAAAGTTACATGTTTTTATTTAAGCAGAATCACACTTTGAAAATATGAGTAAATATTGTTTTCATATAAGTTTATCTATCATTGCTGCATTTGCACATTTTTATTTGGTTTAGAGCAAGCTGGTATCAAGCAAGTATGTTTTAGATATATGTCTAGCACCTTATGGGTACAATCATACTTTTCCACGGTTTCACTTTCTACCACCTTCTACATCCTCCTCTGGAACCGTGGAAACGTTGGGGGGTGTAGGTCGCAGTCGGTCTGTTGGCCATGTGCTTCGGGTCGAGGATGTAGGTAGCGTGTTGGTCCACCCCCACCCGGTTGGAAACGTTGGGTTTGTTCCAGCCGACCGCTTCGATTTCTTCTCTTGTGATGGGTGTGTGTGTCTTCCCGTCACGGCAACGATGGCCTGCTCCAGGAAGTTTGCCATAAAGACAGTAAGGGTTGCCGTAGAGGCAATTGTTCACATAAGTCCCAATATACTCACCAGACCACTGGTCTATCAAGATTTCCGAGGGTATACCGATGGTGCCCCATCGAGCCCCTGTTTGATATCTGTAGACACTCACAGAGACTGGGTACATTTGGGCTTTTCTGTGAGCATCAGTCACCTGTTCCCCGTCTCTACTAAAGATGAGGGTTGATTTTTGCCACAGCTCCCGCTTTCTTGCATTGCTTAAGCGGGCATCGAGCCACGGAATCGGCACCAGTCCAGGCAACATGTGGGTAATCAAAGACCAATTGTCTGGGTTCCTCAGGGATTTGATGAAGAATCTGTGTTTGATGTTTCTTTCGTTGGTCCATAAGAAACGCCGCTTCCGCTGGCCCGCCACAGTGGGGCCTGGTGCCCTGGCCACGGGCTGGATCAAAGGGCGAGGAGTCAGAGTGGCTTCTCTGATTGTTGCTCTACGAGGCTCCGTCTCTTCTCTCACTGTCACCGTCACGGTTTCAGTCATTGTGACAGTTTCGGTTTGAGTCGCCACCCCTATTGCCTGGGGAACGTCGTTCAACAGACTTTCCAACAGGTTGTCCTCGGCTGGTTGTATGAGATTTTCTGAGCTTGCGCTCCAATCTCTAACCATCAAGTCATCGTCTAGGAAATCACTATAAAAGTGGACTTCACACGGGGGAACAGGGGGAGGTTGGTCAAACTCTGAGCCTGCGTTTCCGTCAATGACGGAGTCATCTTGGCCCAGAGTATCTGGATTCATTGGTTGCGTGCCTGATATGTTCTTTTCCAGAGTATCCCCTGGATCTACTATTGACCCAACCAACTGGTTGTTGGGGGTATCTATCAGGACTCGTGGCCTGTGTTTGTGCCTCCGATCCCTCTTCTTCTGCTTCTGCTTGTCGCGTCGCATGCTGTAAAGGCAGGGAGGGTGTGACAACCAAGAGCGGTGTACTGCAGTTCCATAAGATTCTGCACTCTCATTTTTAGGGGGTCCGGTTTTCTGTTCAACCTGTGACCGAGGATATGATGTTTAAACCAAGAAAATTAAATGAGTGGGTTGTTGCATATGAGTAGTTTATATGTTGCATCGGTATATAAACGACGCAACAATGTATCATAATTACCATATTTGAGGACATAATTATCCTACCAATATATATATATATATTATTGCTAACTAGGGAGGGGGTACTTGGGGAGTAAGCCTCTAGCCTTAACAGTTTCTATTTGGTGGTTTGAGAAAAAAGTATAGTGGTTGGTCGCCGGCTTTGTCGTCTCATCGATGGAGAGCTGAATTTTCTATGGTGAGTCTTTCCAATAGTGTAATAAACATAGGCACACAGAATTATGCATACAGGTTGTTCTAATACACCAAGTATTGCACTGACAATTGTTAACATAATGAACTGGGTGCCCAGTCTCACTATTACAGTCTTGGTTGGAGGGTGGGTGATGGTTGTGAGTAGCATAGCCAAGTACCCTAACAGTATTGACATGTCAAGGACTCCAAATATCATAGCAGCCCACCATGCATCATGATAAAAATATGCTACCACGTTCGAAGATATTGCTATGAGCATCAGCATGGCGTGGATTGGCATCCACCCAGGGAGCCCTGTTGGTTTTACGCCTAGGCCCATAAAAATAATTGTACTACTAGGGAAGGTCTGGCCTAGCATGCAAAGTCTGCCTAAATTTAAAGTCGCATAAATGAAGCTGCCAACGACATAATACATGACATTGGGTAACAGAAAACTCATCATAGCGACTGATAATATGAGGTTGCCTACCATTGAGCACGCGTCAGGGAGAGGAGAGGTTGAGTTGGAAGATGAGTTGATGGAGGAATTCATTTTGGTTTGCAGAGAGGTTTGAGGCTTCGCATTAAGGTTCCGTAGCTTCAGAGTTGTTTTTCTCTGGCTTGTCTTTTGATTTTATGTTTGCAGCTTGCAGGGAGGCTTTGGTTTTCTTACCTCCTCTTGAAGAGATACACCCTTTTTCACACCTTTCATCTACCGTCATACTCACGCCCAGTTTCACCTCTTCGGGGAAATTCGGCGTTTTTCTTACTGGCTTGTTTTGTTTTGATAGGTTAAACAAAATACGGGAAGTCAATTTTACTGAGACAACCATGGCCACAATCCCTCCCAATGTTAACAGGACGTATTTACCAGTTGTCCAGACTGTGGTCAAGAATGGGGAGATTGTTTGATCAGAAATAGTGCTAAGAATTTCACCAGTTGCTTTCAACACTGCCCTTCCTATATTGGACGTGATCTGTGCAAACAGTGTGGAGAAGCTATAGTACTCGTTTCGCCAAGGCTCTTGTCTGGTAGGGTAACATTGCCTGTTGGGCTTCATTTCCCATCTCCAGAACAGTTGGCCCTGCGGAAACGTAAAGTTAAGGTCCTGAGCTATGTAACCTTGGGAGGCCCCTGAGTCATGGGAATACCATTCTCGGATGGGGAGCCGGTGATAAAAATCATCTGCAAAGGATGCGTCATTCATACAATAATATCGCCATTTGGCTAATGCTCCCCCAATAATAACTTGATTAAGGGTCAATGTGGGCCAGTTATCTGAGTCTTTTGCCAAATTTTGAGCATTATCTGCCCCTTCTGGCATCCAGTGTATTTTGGAGTCAGCTTTTCGCTCAAAATCTATCATGAATTGGTAGATATTGTTCACTCTAAGATTGGTGTCTTTCATGCGGGGGACGGCTTTTTTATTTCGGAGGGGGTTCATTTGTTTCCCATTTATCAATAGTTCTCCTAAAATGTTATTTGAAATGGTTCGGGTGCCTATTCTGTTTTTAGCCCACTCAGCGGCCAGACTTGCCGTTTCAAGGGGTGTACTATCATAATTATACATAAAATGTCCGTTTCCTGATTTGGCCTCTGACCAATACCCGTATTTAACATTATGAGCCCAATCGGGGACACTATATGCTTGTAGTGGGGTGGCGAGTGTGTATTCCATCAAGAGTTGATATGAAACACACCTCCATCCTCTGATGCACCTGATCCGGTCATCCGAGGTGTCTTTTATCAAAATATAGGGTATAGTTAGCTCAGTGCTGCCCGTGGTCAGGGCGGCAAACTGATTGTTCATAAACTCAATGTTTATAGCATCGTAGCCATTTTGGGCCTCTTTCTCTAATTTGTTGACACATTTCGCTACAGCCTGAGTATAATTATCACCTGGTCCTATGTTGCCTGCCAGGTGAATAAACCAGTCTGAAGGCGGAATAGTTTGCCATTCTACTATTTCTTGTAGCTTCCTCGAGAACTTGGGGTTCTTTGTGTCTCTTTTGTTGTGCGTGATAGAAACTTCACCAATCATTTCCTGTATTGCCCCCCAAGAGGTCGTGGTCCAATTGTCTCGGGCTCTTATGTCATCCCATTCTGATCTGGGCATACCTTTTACTCTAAACTTGGGGAGTCTTGGGTATTCCCAAAATCCTGTCACATTCACTTGTTCAGTTAAGCATTCAAAAAGTTCTTTTTCCCACTGTGCAAAACCCGGCTCTGACTCGTTAGCATTTACCCACCATCTTTTGACGTTTAAGTCATTAAAGTTAGGTACTCGGATGTACCATTCCCAATGTTCACCGTCAAAAGTTGCATGATGGAGTCTTTGTGCTGGGTTTATGTCTGCCATGAGTTTTGGGGACAAGGTATTGAATAGGGTCCAGTTAAAAAACTGCTTCTCCCTCATATTAATTGGTTCCAGATCACAATATTTGCATCTTGTGTTCGTGGCCATCTTTGCCAAGCCGACCTGTCGGTCAGTTGGGGAATGTGGGTCGCGTTTTGCGGCTCTTTTTAAGGTGTGCATTTTTTCAGGTATGGGTGTTTCTATCTTTTCCCATATTCTCCTGCCTAATTGTCGGATCTCTGTTTCTAATGAAGGAGGATTAGAAACAGTGACCTCGTCGTGTTCCAATGATTTGTTTGGAGCCATATTTACCAACATGACTGGGACCTCTGGGTCCACAGTTACATGGCAGCTTATTTCTGTTGTGGTTGGGTGCTTTTGACATGAGCAATTTTCATACTCGAATGGCCCTGCACTTCTTGTCTCTAAAGTCCAGGGGTCCATGGTTACCCCCTGTGCAATGAAACTAGCGCAGGTGAGGGTAGTTAGGTTGACATATTGTCGAGTGCATTTTAGAATTATTGTGGCTCTGAGCTCATCTCCGTCTTTAGTGTACACATCTTTGTTTACACCAATGCAAGAGGAGTTCAGCTCAGGCGACTTAATTCTTTCAAATAAATCTAAAACTTTAACCCAATTCCATTGCTCGTGTTGGTATTGATTGTACCACACAGGCTGGTTGAGTGTTTCACATAGTGGCTTGTTGTATCGGTCCCACTGTTCGCTGTCGCAATCCAGTGAGGTTTCGTTTCCTTGTTGTGTGTAGCCTGTGAAATTCAAAGCTGGTCTTAAAAGGGTTAAAGCATGTCTGACTAGGTCTTTTTTATTTCTTAGTAATTCATGCCGATATTTGCCAGAAAGTTGACCAGACATCGGTATTGGAATTTTCTCCAAGATCTTGTAACTTGTTATAATAAGCGGTGTTAGTTTTTCAGATTGATAATTTTCTATTTGCGGTGTCGACACTTTCCATGTGGTTTTTCTCACACTGACCCATGGCAACACCAGTATGATGCTTACTATGGTCATCATGAGTAGGAACCCTGGGATTGAGCGACATTTTTTTCTATTCTTATGGAGTTTTTGGTTTGTCTCTATCCCTTTTTGGGGTTTGATTGATCTTTGTCCTGCTATCACTTTCTCAGGCCCATTTAAAGGTTCTGCCTCATCTCCTCCCCCCATCCTCCTCTGGGCCTGGAAGACATAGGAAAGAAAGGGGGGGTTAATAATGATTTGTAATTATTGTGCCGTGGCCCTTTCGGGCCCTGCGGCGGGGCAGGGGGTGTCGTACACATAGCATGAGAATGAGCAGACTTTGCCATCTGGGACAGCATATTTTGTGACATCAACATGTAACTTCATTTTGATGCCATTGAACTTAATCTTTACTTGGCCCTTGTGCTCTGTCTTGCACACCGCTACACCGAGTCTTGTCCCTGACGTGGCCCAGTCTATTTCAGTGGGCGCAACGGCAGGGGCAGAACAAGGCCCTGTTTCACCTTTCCACTTACACCATTGTTGTGAAATCCAGTAACCAAGGTCTACGTCAGTGTATGGAGACCACTTCCCCTTTACCTGTTTGACCAAGACTTTATCTTCCTGATGCTCAGGCAGGGTGGTGCAATAAGCATATTGCAAATACCGACTGATCACATTGTCTGTGTAACCGACGCTGCTTCGGGTGGCCAGATACCCCACCTGCCAATTCAATGGTTTCAGGTTTGCATTGCATGGGATCAGGCCATATACCCCTTTCTTACAGCAGCCTCCAGTCAGCGCGTGATCTAATCTGCTTACATTGTACAGTCTACCCTGACCATCTAAACATCGCCTGCACAGAGTTATTCTGCAGGGCCCACAAAGTTCAACACTATCACATTTTACTTTATTGTTAGTTTTAGGTCTAGGTAGGCTGCCACGTAGCTTTCTTATACCTTTCCAGTGGAGAGTGGCACAACTCACTCCACACAGAGCACACTCACCAGGAGTGTACGCCGTCCATTTAAGCAGAGTTCCTGCTGGGTCTGAGGGAGCCCCTCTCCCCAGCTTGATCGTGCCCTCCCCTGTGGCTGAGACGACAAGTTGTCCTCGGGCAAGACACCTGGGCTTTGTGTGTGTAAGTGTAGATTGTGTGGTCATTTTTGCAAACGTATGTGTGAAAGATGTACCCTGCCTGTCTTTGCTAAGGTCACAACGTTACCTGCTACGTTCACTATAATGTCTTCACCTTCGTTTGAGTGTTTTATGCCTTGGCCTTTCGTCGCCTGTCCTCTATTGACCCACACCTTGTCTCCGACCTGTGGAGCAGAATGGTAGTGGTCATGAGTGCCGTTTCTAGGCTGTTTGTCGTTTACAGAGAGTTTAGGTTGGGACAGGTATTCATTTAGCAACATCAGTTGTCTGGGCTTATCCCATTCAACGTTGGTGTTTGCTTTTATGTACTCTTTCGCCGACCTCACTGCTCTTTCCGCGACTCCATTTGTTTCGGGTTTGTATGCCATTGAGAATACTGCCTGAACGCCCATTTCCTCTAGTAATTTTAATACTATTTTGTTCTTGAAATGAGTTGCGTTGTCCATTCTCAGTGACAGTGGTTGTTTGTTCGTGAAGTATTGTGCGATGCGATCAGCAATGACTCTTGCTGTTGCTTTTTTGCACGGGTAGACCTTTGTGTCACCCCCTGCATTGTCGGTTATTATTAGAAAATATTTATTCCCTAATGTAGTAGTAGGTAGGGGTCCCGCAATGTCAGCAGAGTAGCGCTCCCCATGCTGTTGAATGGCAATGGGGCACATTTTTCCCTTTGGGATGGGACCCCCTCCTTTGTTGGCACAATTCCTGCACCTGCTTTTTATTTTTGCAAATAGTGGGTTTAAACCTGCTATCTGAATTTTATTTTTGTTCAGCCAAACGCGCGTTCGCTGAAGTCCGCTATGTCCTATAGCTTCATGAATTTTGATTAGGATTCTTTCACTCTCATTTTTAGGGATTTGTATAAGCCCTCCCTTTTCCCATGCTTCCGGGAAGACACAGAGAGCGTTACTCAGAATGCTTGCGACAGATTTCGGATAGTCTGTTCTATCTTGTGCCAATCTGTCTACCTCAGCATTGCCCTTGTGTTCAAAATCTTGTAGCCGTGTGTGGCTGTTTACATGCTTCAACTGTATTTGTTTTTTCTTGCGCAATTCGGCTATTATTGCCCACTCTTGGGCATGTTGGAGTTCTTTACCTTTGTAATTTTGAAATTCTCTTTGTTCCCATATTTCTAGGTCTTCAGTAAAGCCATTGTAACAATATTGACTATCTGTCACTATTTGTATGACTTTCTTTTTTCTGGATTCAGCCCACGCTAACGCCTCTCTCAATGCGGTTACTTCTGCTGTTTGGGCTGATCCTTCGACGTATCCTGTTCTTTGAAATATTTGTCTCCCTTCAGGGTTTTTTGCTATAATAGCCCATTTAGCTAAGTTTTCACCTGCTCTCTTAGAGCCATCAGTGAAAAGTATCACTTGTGGCCTCACTTCCTGTTCTGTTTTGTGAGTTACAGGTTTTGTGTGTTTTGGTGTTTGACACCTGAACTTGACTCTGTGGTCTGTCATCATGATTTGCCACTTCCCCCATCTTGATGACAGGGCTCGGCTGCCCTCAACTGTATCTTTCGACGCCTCGGAAAGAAGTAAATTTTGGGTTATGAAAAACACTGAAGGAGGGGAGCCTAGGTTAATGATGGTTGGGTAAAATCTAAATGCTAGAGTTAATAACTTTTCCTCTTCAGGGTATCGAGACTCGGGGGGAGACCATGTCATTGACAGTAGCAAACAGGGCTTCTTTGATGACTGGTTTTTAACCTCAACCCATCCGCCTTTCTCAGTGGTGTGTAAGTGAGCCTCTAAAGAGGAAGCAGGTATTCTTTTTTCTAACTCCACTATATTATCTTCACAGTGCTTTTTCAGCACCTCAAGAGCTATTTTTTCATTTGGTGTTATTGGTGAGTCTACACATCTGCCTCGTCGTCCCTTTTCCAGTACTCTCAGTCTCCCTTTTGCTGCATGTAAAGGGGCTGCGTATTGGCTGTAATTTGGGATGTGTGCAGATATGTATTCTAACTTACCAAGTAACACTTCAAGGGCTTTCACACCGGAGACCGGGGTGGCCCATGCATTTGTTAAGTATCCGTCGACAGGGGCTTTTCCCTCGCTTGTTATGGCGAATCCTAGGTATTTAACCCTATACTGCCCTATTTCACATTTTTTAAGCCCTATTTTCAGGCCTGCCTCTTTAAGGCGGCGTAGGACTTCTGCGAGACAGTCTAAGTGCTCGTCTTCGGTGTCATGGGTCATGTACACGTCATCAATAAAAACCTGCACTTCAAGCCCCTCCAGGACTTTTTCCACAACCGTTTGAAAGACGTTAGCCGCTGTACAGAGCCCCTGCACTAACCGCGTCCAACGATAACCCTGTCCTTCAAATGTAAAGCATGTTTTTAGCGAGCTGGAGTGGTCAAGCGGCACTGACCAGTATCCGTTCGACATATCGAGGCATGTTTTGAATCGTTTATTAGGCAACTGTGTCAAGGTGCGGTAAGGGTTGATTAGGATGCGCTTGTCTTTAACTGTCCTTCTGTTTAATTCTCTAAGATCATGCACCATACGCCAAGTACCGTCTGGTTTAGGTATCGCTTGAATGGGCATTGAACAAGGTGGGTTAGGTTCTTTTGCTAACACCCCTAAGGCTGTCAGTTCCTTTATTGTTTGACGTATTTCATCCCTGGCTTCTTTTGCTATTGGGTATTGGCCCTCGCTGCCTGGCATTCCCCCTCTAATTGTATACACTTCCTTTACTAGGCCTACATCATTCTTAAACTTTGAATACACTCCCTGTTGCAGTATTTTCCTCAGTTTTTCAATGTTGGTTATTTCAGTTTTCTCTAACACTGCCTCTAGCATCTGGTCATTGTTAATTTCTTTTAGCCAACCTACAGAGGCTAAGTTTGGCAGAGCCTTATCCAAATCTTTTAGTCCTAATAAGTTTGCTTTTCCTGAAATTCCCTGTAATTGTCCTACGGCCCTATTTTGAGCTAAAGCTATAGTGCCGTCTGCTAATTGTATTTGAGTCATTCCCTGAATGGTTTTACCATTGGTATCAGATATAACAGAAAGATCAGCGCCGGTGTCAATTATAAATTTGGTTGTGGTTTTCCCTGTTTGTACATTCGCTTTAAGTCGGCCGTCTTCCTCAAATCCTATTTTGTTTAGTCTCGAGAGGAGGGGTGTTGTTGATCCCACTCCTTCTGTTTGGCTCTTAGCTCGTCTTTTTGGGCTTTGTCCATGGAGTTCCACATCTCTGTGCTCACTCTTGGACGCCTCGGACGGCTTTTCTCCCCCTGAGGGGGAGCTTCTACTAAAGGGGGATTCCCTCCTTGGTTTTGTGTACCTGCCGGTGCCTGTGGTTTTTCGTTTTGACTATAAGACCAGTTCCCCTTCTGCTTCGGGTCTGCTTTCTCGTGGTTGCGAGATGCATCCGCAGTGTGGAAAGCTTGCTTTGTCTGGCTGGACGCCGAGTTTCGGTTCCTATTTTCACTCTGTTGAGCCTGAGCCTGACTTCTGTTTGTAGTATGTTTGTCTTTCACTTTATTTGCGCTTGATCTCCTATCATATATGTATATTTGTTGTTGCTTATCTGTTAAGTTCCAGCATGGCCACCCTGCAGCCAGGGGTGTACCACCGGGTATCGCATTTAATAATCTCTCTTGCTGCACTGCACTGGCCCCTTTATGTATCACAGTTCTCATGGCCTGATCTAGTGATATCTTCTTTTCTGTCACCTCTTTGGATAGGATTTTGAGTTGTTCTTCCAACTCATCCTCTCCTGGGGCTCTCTTGTGAGTTTTCACTAGATCAAAACATGTGCTTCCTGGAGGTACTCTAATGCCTTTGTTAACACTCAGGGCCAGGTTCATTGTCGGATCCTGAAGTAATTCTTCAGGAAGTCCTGCATCAATACAGCCTTTGAGATATACCGCGTCTGATTGCCCTTCCGTCCTAGGAGGAAGTAGGCCAAGAAGTTTTACGGTGCTCATTCCTGCGCCTAAGATTTGGCTTCTTGAAAAGGTGGAGGTGCCTAACTCTGGTTGAATTGCAGCACCACGGCTCTCTGTCCGCTCATTGCTGCTCCAGGTTGGCTGTGCTTGGGGAGGGTCTATAGAATTAAATAGGGCGTTTATCCCATAGTATCTCTCTACAGACCTGTCTCTTCTATCACATCCCTGTTTGTAATAGTCATAACCTATAGCCAGCTGTGCCTCCTTCCATGTTCTGGTTATGCCAGGTAGGCCCAAAACTTCAGAGGATGAGGGCGCTTGGCTGATTACTTCTCTTTCCTCTCTTGAGGCTTCATACCAGGGGATGTCTGGTCTTTTATTCTCATTCTCTCTATATTGATAAGTTTGAGAAGTATTTAGTGGGCAGAAAGCTACTCCTTCGTATGTTGACCATATAGGTGGTTTACACGGGGGGGCTTTACAATTTTGTGTTCTATATTTAATCGGCGGTGATTTTTTGTTTTCCCCTCTAATATACTGTATCGGGTCATGGGGAGACGCGAACGATACAGTAGAGGGGGCTCGTATTATGGGTGCTCCTACACTTATCGGAGACGGCATGGCGTGGACCCTTGTGGGTCCTTGTGGGGTTGAATTTTGTAGTTGTGACCCATCATATTGAAGACCGCTCGGGGTCCCCCTCGGGGGGGAAGGTCTGGGTGTTCGTGGCCAGGCCCTAGCTCTGTCTCGCCCTCGCGTGACCGGAACGCTGTATCTGAGGCCATCCTCTCTTTCCCCCACTTCCTCCTCAGACAAGGCGTGCTCGCCCGTGACGGGGATGGGGAGAGTGGAAGCGCTCAAAGAGGTCCCTTTTGGCACACCGGCGTATGCCTGTTTCATTAGACTTTCTAGGAATGCCTCATTTTCTTCTACGTCAACTAAGAACCTCACCGTTATGGGATTTGTGGCGGTTCCCCATGGGTAGGCTACTGCAACTGCTGCAAATAGCTCTCTCTGTCTAAGACCCAGAAAGGTTTTTCTTTGAGTACGCAGTCTTATGGTTACAATGGGATCATTGTCATCCGCTGCGTCTGCTATAGAGTACCTTATGGCCGCCGACAAATCATTCATTTTGGTGTTTTGCTCTATTCTCACCAATTGCACTGCGGAGTACCATTCCCTGAGGGCTCCTGGTGTGTTTAATCTCACCATCTCCCCCGGCTCAGGCTCTCCTATGCTGGTGGCTACTGTACTACGGGCTATACGATATCTGGCTGACCCGAAGGTCCTCCTTATCTCAGCCTCTTCTGGGGGATCTGTCATAATGTCAACTTGCCTCAATACAGTCAAAGCGCCCATGTTTTCAGATGGGGCCTGATCTGGTGGTGCGGCTAAGAAAATCATTCTAACTCCCCCGACCTCGGTCACAATTCCCTCCCTTTGTATAGGGGGGTCAGGAAACTCAGGTTCCACAGGCTCAACGCCTGGAGCTGCCCTTGTGCCGCCCGGGGGTCTGAAGATCGGGGGGAGTGTGTCTGGCATGTGTGATGTGATGTCAGCGATCAAAGGTGCTGTAGGAACGCTTATCACATCACTTCTTGTGCCATTATTTTGGTCTATTGATACCTGGGCTAGTGGTTTCCCTAACTCATCATTTAGGTTTTGAAATTTGTCTTCTGTTAGCGCTACTACTATGAAATGTCTTCCTGGGTTTAGCAGTACTACATTTCGGAGCGCCCCTGTTGCTGCTAGGGTGTCGTAACCAAAAACTCCATCACCAAAGGGAGGGGTTATTATGGTTCCTGACGCCATCAACACAGCTTTTTGTATCAATGTTTGTAAATGTTGCACCTGTTGGTGGTGGTTCATTGTCCCATCATGGGCTTCATAAGCGACGTGTAAGACTGTGCTAACCTGTGGGTCAGTTATGACCTTTTGTGCTATCACGGTTCCTGATCTCAGCGGGAGTTGTGATAATAGGTCGGCTCGATTATTTCGGGTCTCTTCACTCCAGCGGCCTTGCACTGCAGCAGCTACTCCTGCTGTGTGCGACAGCTGTACGTTTGCCGGGTTGAGAAAGGTGCCCCTGTCTGTACCGAAGTCTAAATCCAAAACATTTCCCAGGATTAACCTGCAATTCTGTGTAGGATTAGACGTGCGTGTCGGCCAACGGCGCTGCCTCCTACCACCCGGACTTTGGTGTCGGGCTATGGCTTCCCTCATAGCTCGCATACTGAAAGGAGCTTCTTGCTCATCATCTGAGTCAGATTTAGAGCTATCTGTCCATTCACTGTCTGCGGCTGCAGGGTCCATAATGCCCTAGTCTCGGCTGTTTAATAACTGTTCCTCCCTGCTAGGGACTCTTCAGATAGGTGTGGTCCCTCGTGGGTTAGCAACTCCCCACTTCACTCCGTGTTCTGGGTTCGCGTCAGGATACAACCAGTGACACCTAAGATTTGCCTTATGCTACGGATACAGTCAGCCTCTGTCGGCTTCAGTGATCGAACTTGGTTTGACCAGTAATTATCACGCGGCAGGATATATAAGGGCCGGTACCTTATAATCCTTGTTTGCCTTTTACTGGGTCGATTTGCGCCTTCGCTATTATTTAATGAGACTTTTATGCGCAGTTTGCGAGCCCTTTTTAGGTTTTGCCAGTGAGCTCTACTGGGTTATCTAAAAAGAAGCTCTTTGTGTATCGTACCCTATACACTGTTCTAGGTATTGTGGGTTCGAGCGCTTAAGCTAGTGTGGTGACTTGTTCGTCTTACTCAATCACTGCCCCACGTTGGGCGCCATGTTGCGTTTTGTGTCTACTCTGGTGAATATAGGGCTACTACAATCACAGTTGAGATCGCTACTCCGTGGGTGTGTGTGTATTTCTTCAAAAATCAGCGAGGCTCTCGCTTTTTCAAGAAGAGTGGTGTGGTGTATTTGTCTTTGGATTCTGTGTTTTTTTCACACCTTACCAAAGAGTATGCTTGTCTTTAGACTCTGCGAGTTCTTCGCCTTGCTAAAGAGTGTGTGCTTCCTCTTCTGTCTCTGCAAAACTTGCCTTGCAGAAGAGGAAGTGACTGTCAGTATCGTGTTTTTTGCAGGGGCCCCTTTTCAACGGGTTTAGGATGTACGAAAGGGCTGATGCAAAAGAGAGAGACTTTCTCTATTTGGACCAAAAATCCTTGATCAGGACTCTGGGGTCAACAAGTGAAACTTTTTAGGAGGCTCTCTTTAATCTAGTCCTTTTTCACTGCTGATCCTATTGCCTGCAATCGTACCTATAATAAAGTGTCTTCACACTTTCGGAGAAAATAGATTGTGTTCATGGCAGCTGACTCTTGACTATGGTTACTGAGGTCAACCTCCGGTCACAGAGACCGCATCGCAGACGTTGTCTATCGAACAAGGGACCGCAGAAAGCTTCACAGTCACTATCGAAGCTGACCACACATATGTATTTTCTTTCTCCAGTGACAGACCTTTTGCAATCTATGAAAATAATTCAGTTAATCTAAACTAGTATTATTTTGAATTACTGAAAGATAAAAATTCTCAGTTATTAATACGCATCTGCTTTCAATAAGTTAAAGTAAGTTGTTCACTCACAACAAACTTAGTTTAATTTACTAACAGTGCAAAAAGATAATATGAATTTTTCAAGGATGAATCTGCATATTATACATGACATTACACAGATTTTGATTTTATTTGTAACAATTTGTGCTCAGTTTTTACATAAGTTTACTTATTAAAAACCAATTACCATATCCCTGCTTGTGTGGTATGCATTTAGACCTTATTTTACAGAAATACAACTGTTAAACGAAGCCTAGTTGGTTTTGTGACCGCTACGGTGTATAGAACTTTCCTTCCTAAATACACAGCTGAGTTCGCTACTCCTGTATGTGTCAGTGCGGTGTGCAGTAAGTATTTGCCCATTAACGGTGTCTTAGAAAGTAAGCCCAAACCACAGACAAACTTACCCACTGGGTCCCCTCTGTAGGCTTGCGCCTCTTGCGAGAGGGTCGATGTTCTCTTTGACACAGGGGAGGCAGGAAACACGAAAAAGAAACTCTCGGCGGCTTTTAAACAATGCCCTAACAGAAGGTTAGGGCTTTGACTTTATTAAAAATAAAATACAATATAAAAAATTCTATCAGTCTCGAAGTGCAAAGTTCAGAGTCCAAAAGAAAAAGGAGAAGAGACCTAAGATCCCGCGAAGGAGACCTTTTATACTACTTTCACGCCCAGGTCTAGACCTATTCCTCTCTGACACGATCAAGTGTCTTTGCCTCTCTTTTTTTTTTTCTTTCTGGTGACCTTGCTTTGAACTCAGACCTGCACATGAACTACAAGCTTTTTTTTTCCTCTATACTTGTTCTAAGCACATTTCATTAAACATGACATACTATATAAGCTGGATTAAAACACTTAAATCTTTTGATTAAACATTCTATCAAATTCAAGGAAAAATACATTTTAAGTCTAAACAGTTATTCTTTCAAGTTTAAGTAAAAAAATACAGTTTTATAATCTATTACAAAATCATACTTCTATTCTAAGTAAAGTTACATGTTTTTATTTAAGCAGAATCACACTTTGAAAATATGAGTAAATATTGTTTTCATATAAGTTTATCTATCATTGCTGCATTTGCACATTTTTATTTGGTTTAGAGCAAGCTGGTATCAAGCAAGTATGTTTTAGATATATGTCTAGCACCTTATGGGTACAATCATACTTTTCCACGGTTTCACTTTCTACCACCTTCTACACTTTTCAAATCTTCTCTTAAGGCTGTATGTTCTTTGCTCAGCCATTTGCCTATTGTTAGGCATACAGACATCATCCTTACGGAAAGGAAGTCTGATCTCATAATGACCATCCTTTTTTCTGATCGATTCGTTCATAATTTTCAGAAACTTCTTGTCCTCAAATGAGTGTTCTGTTTTCTCTTTATAGGTCAATTCTGGAAAGTCGTGTTTGTACTGTTGAATCAAAAGATCCTCCAAACGAGCCACTGATATCCTATTGGTTGTTATCTGTGGTCGACCGTGTTCGTCAACAAGTGAGCTGATTCCCAGTGGTCCATTTACTATCCATCCAAGATGTGTCAGGACAGCATATGGGCCATTGTCTTGACTGTTGATGACCTTCAGTGGTTCCATGGCCTTTGGGATATTCACACCAATCAACAGACCAACATCAGCTTCAATGGACTTCAATTTGACCGCATTCAGGTAAGGCCATTGTTTCAGGTCTTCTTCTTTCGGGATGTTCTGATGATTCACAGGAATGGCATGTTGTGTAAAGACCTCTGGAAGTTCTATGAAGTCATCACCATCAATTCTGCTTACTTCCAGTCCACTCAGTTTATATGTTTTCACTGGTTTTTCGTAATTCATTGTTTGAAGTAGAATTTCTGTTTTCCTCCCTCTGACAGACAGTTGTTCCATTAGCTTCTCTGTACAGAAGGTTGCAGAACTCCCGGGATCCAAGAATGCATACGTTTCGATGGAGTAACTACCCTTGCTCGCCTTCACTCTTACAGGTACAATAGCCAGTTTGTGGTCAGTATTGCCGACCCCTGTTTGACCAGTTGGTGCCATGGTGACAGTGACAGAGTTGGCCTGAACAGCTGTGCCACAGCTGGTTTTGTTCATGGTTACTGTAGGTGTTTTAGCATATGTGGCGCCATCTTGCTGCCAATTCCCAATATGCAAGATGGTAGGGTGTTTCTTATCGCATGAGCGACATGTCAGACGTTTCTTGCATGTTCTACTGAGATGTCCTTTAATCAAACAGGCAAAACAAAATCCATGTTTCTTGAGAAACTCAACTTTCTCCTTGTGTGGGAGTTTTAATATTGTTTCACATGTTTCCATTGTATGCTCTCCTTTGCAGAAAACACAGGGTTTAGAAAAAGCATCTTTTGCATTGACAGGAGTAGAATTCTTGGAATCTTGATTTCCAGTTTCTTTGATGTTGGCGTTAGCAACAGTGATGACTGGAGATACCGCAGTGGCGAAGCTCTGCTTGCTGCCAGATTTAACATAGGACGAGCTCGCTGTAGGTGCTCTCGCCTTTGCTTCTCTATGGGCATCTTGAATGTTGCCAAAGACTGGATCCTGCATGATCTTGGCCTGTCTTTCAACAAACCTGACGAGGTCATTGAATGTAGGTCTCTGTTGGGTCTGTTCCGTTATGTCACATACCACCGCTCTCCATCTCTCTCTGTGTTTGTATGGAAGTTTTGACACAATTTGCTTCATATTAGACGGCAGGTCGAGTTCTGACATATAGCGAAAGTTTCGGGCAGCATTACTGCAACTTCTTAAATATAGAGCATAACTGTGAAGTGACTTTCCGTCGTCTGGTCTAATTACACTCCAGTTTAAGGCCTTCTCCATATAGGCAGTCGTGATTTTAAAGTCATTGCCAAAGTGGTGCTTGAGCAGGCGCTTTGCTTCAGCATAACCAGTTGCAGCGTCCATGTAAAGGCAACTTCTGACAAGTTCTTTTGGCCCTCCAACTGTATATTGTTCCAAAAAGTACAATCGGTCTTTATTACTGTCAGTCTTGTCTTCAACATTGTGTTTGAATGCTTGCATGAACAACTGAAAGTCCAGGGGATCACCATTGAACACAGGAACCTCCTTCTTTGGCAGAGATGTTTGATTTAGAACAGATACAAGCAGATTGGTCAGGTCTGTGCTATCTGGGGGTTCTGGTGGTTCCATTCCAGGAGTAGATTGTGATCTTCTTGGTTGGGTCTCAGTAGTTCTGTAGGTTCGTCGGCTTGGTAAATGTGCCCTTCTAGCCGCAGCAGTGGGTGGCTGTGGCGCCGCCGTTAGCTTCTGATGTACGTGTATAGCTTTCTGAAATGGTGTTTTAGGTATTGCTCCTAATTCCACAAAATCCATCTGAGACATGCCAGTAATTCTGCTGCTTTCTACTGATTTGACCTCCAATGGCTCCTCTGATCGGTGTGGTCTTTGATCCATGTATTTCTCCAGGTAAGCATTCATGTCATCCTCAGACCTGAGAGTTTTCCTTAATGTTGATTCTATTGGTTCAATTTCCTCCAAGGCCTGTAGTTTTGCATTAGTGACTGAAAGGTCCTCTCTTAATTGTAATGCTTCCATTTTAGCTTGTAACTTAACTCTGTCCATTTCCATTTCATGTTTCTCTCTCAAGGATCTGGCTCGGGCCATTAAACCAGCTTTATCCACAGCAATTTGAATGCGTGTTGAATGGGATGATGATGCCTTTGAGTCAGCTTTAGATATTCTTGACACACTATCAGTCACGTCAACAGTGTCAGCAATGTCACGTGATTGTATGTCAGTCAGCTTACGTTCCAACCAGATATCAGTCTGAGAAATAAATTCATTAAACTTTGCAATCTTTGGTTCACACCAATCAATATTTTCGTTTTCTTTTACATCATCAGTTAACAATATTTGCACAGATTCATGACTGATTTTAAATTTGTCAAGGATTTGATGGAATACACTTAGTTGTTCTTTCACTTTCTCAACATTGCCTTCGCCAGTGCCCCGCCAAACCATTTCGTTAATTTCATTCATTTTGCGAGTGCAATGGCCAAGTTTGCCGCGACGGGTTGCGCTTAGCTCTTTAAAAACAGGTGTTGTCTGTTTGGCCGTCTCAGGAGTTTGTTCGGGTTGTTCGTTTTCGTGATCAGACATGATTGCAATTATCTTATTTCACTTTATCACAATGTATGTTACTCCTTTTGATTCAGTCACATCTGCGTAACGTTTTCCGTTTTACATTTAATCGCAGTTTAATGTTCTGCTGCCTGTTCGTGAGACTGCGTTGCTTGCAGGACAGGCTCGTAATGCTTAATTGCAAGTTATATTTAGTCTTTGTTTATTATGAGATGTATTCCTAAAACAGTGTCCACCTTGAGTCAACAGGTCGGGATCTCAATGAGGCTTCATTAGTTTAGGTTTCAACGATTGCGCAATTGTATTGTCCCATCAAACTTTTCAAAGTATTTCGGTAATGTCTGATCGTACCTGGGTCTGTAGACAATGCAAACCGTCAGGTTACTCACGAAACAAGCTGTCGATGTTCGAAGTTCAAAGTAGATCCACGGGTATAATCCAATAAATCCATATAGTAATCCACAAAGTTCTCCAGCTTGTCCGACGTTCCGTGAGCAATTTTTCAACTTGATGTAGTGGCAGCCTTTCGGCGGCCGCTTCAGAGAGCGGATAACACCGGACAACGCGCGTCTTTTTAGATTATAGAAATTTATTTTACCAAACTTTGACTAGTACAAAACAAACAAACCTCTATCGCATTCACGCGGTTGAAAAATTGTTTGCCACTTCCGCTCTACCTGGCCAGAGGTGTGCCAGCCCTATAATTGATTCTCCGTCAATCAGACGGCCAGACGTCACTCAATTAGCTAGACAGGTTTAACTTAAAGTTCCATACATTTAAATCATATTCACCATCATTCTAAATCATATTTCATGAACATAAATATCATTCTAATGTCTTTGGCATTTTATCAATAATAATAATAACTGAAAATGATTTGCAAACATAAATATCAAAAACGGCTCCAACACTCTCTCTCTCTCTCTCTCTCCTCTCTCTTTCTCAGAGCGCATATGCAGAATGAGTGAGCATGTGGTTCTATCTCTCTCTCTCTCTCTCTCTCTCTCTCTCTCTCTCTCTCTCTCTCCTTCTGTCACACTCTCTCTCTCTCTCTTGTGTACAACGGGACTAAGTTCATGTGTGGATGTACACTGCAGTGTAAACAGGACTAAGTTCATATGTACACTGTAGTGTATAACAGGACTAAGTTCATATGTACACTGCAGTGTATAACAGGACTAAGTTCATATGTGCACTGTAGTGTATAACAGGACTAAGTTCATATGTACACTGCAGTGTAGAACAGGACTAAGTTCATATGTGCACTGTAGTGTATAACAGGACTAAGTTCATATGTACACTGCAGTGTAAACAGGACTAAGTTCATATGTGCACTGCAGTGTAAACAGGACTAAGTTCATATGTACACTGCAGTGTAAACAGGACTAAGTTCATATGTACACTGCAGTGTATAACAGGACTAAGTTCATATGTACACTGCAGTGTATAACAGGACTAAGTTCATATGTACACTGCAGTGTAAACAGGACTAAGTTCATATGTACACTGTAGTGTAAACAGGACTAAGTTCATATGTACACTGTAGTGTATAACAGGACTAAGTTCATATGTACACTGCAGTGTAAACAGGACTAAGTTCATATGTACACTGCAGTGTATAACAGGACTAAGTTCATATGTACACTGCAGTGTAAACAGGACTAAGTTCATATGTACACTGCAGTGTAAACAGGACTAAGTTCATATGTGCACTGTAGTGTATAACAGGACTAAGTTCATATGTACACTGTAGTGTATAACAGGACTAAGTTCATATGTACACTGCAGTGTAAACAGGACTAAGTTCATATGTAGATGTTTCTTTGTGTAACATGCTTAAAGCTTAACAGAAAGCCCTACTTAAAATACATTTCAGTAGACAGGCATCTTTTTAATGGCCTTTATTGAAGGTGCTTAAAAGTGATACAAAATAAGCAATGAAGCCATTTTCAAACACGGCAGATAAAACACAATGTTGGGATTTAAAAACGTGAGAGGTTCCAGATATGCTATGGAAGACCACATCTTTATCACATAATCACACACACACACACACACACACACACAAAACACACACAATAAACAGCAACATGTACAATACTTGTTCTCATCAAGGCATCTCAGCAGGCTGAAAATAGAAAGTTTAGCTGTATTTTCCTCAGACACAATATAGAGAAGTGTGTTGAGATCAGATCAGGTGTACAGGAGAGAGAAGTGTGTTGAGTTCAGGTGTTGAGTTGAACCATCTCCACTTGATCATAGAGGTCTTCATCTCCACTCTGCTGACCCTCTCTGCTCTGACGTCCAGAGGTCTGCTCTCCTCTTCTGCTCCTCAGCTTGAACCAGATCACAGCAGCGACCAGCCCCAGCAGCACACAGCCCATCAGTGGAGCGTACGCTCTGTAGAAAGGAGAGTGCACCCCAAACCCATCCCTGTACACCAGGCGCGTGCTTCCATCAGAGCAAAACCTAAAACCTGACACCTTATCTCTTCCATAGACTCTCCATGTGTAGAGCCCACTGTCCTCTGCTGTGAGGTTGGAGATGATCAGAGAGTGATTACTTGGAGTACGTAATTCAGTCACTCGGCCCCTCAGGTCCTCAGGCACAAGCACGTTTTTATCCCTGTAATCAGCAATCAGCACTTGTGGTTGTAGAGCTTTCTGACGGTACCACTGAAGCCCTTTTAATACCCAAGATGTATTGAAGTGTAGAGTTCCCAGCCAGACACGTTCACCATGAGAAAACATCACATCAGTCGGGGGGGGGGGGCTTGGTGCACACATAGAGAAGAATTATCCTTATTAGACCACTCCCCCTACATTCATACACCCCAGAGTGTTGTGGTGACACAGAGGGAATGATGAGGGAGTAGTCCCCATTCTGGCTTCCGTTTAGCATGTACATCACTTCCTGTGGGTGGGTCTGATTAATGTGGCGGTTGCCTACAGGCCCACGGACTGTCCAGTGCACTTGGCCAGGGAGCTCTCCGTTTGGAGTGCAATTAAAAGTTAGGTTCTCCCCTTCAGAATGAAAGACCCGTTCAATAGTAACGTACATCTGCTTTTGGCTACAACTTTGGCATTGAGCTCCTCTCCATACTGTGCAATAGTAAACTTGACGGTCACCCCGCGTAAGTCCAGACAGTGTGACCTGAGAGGTGTTGAGATCCACCTGCAGTCTGCCCCTCAG
>NC_084994.1:2330590-2338090 GCF_963854185.1 Sardina pilchardus
ACCCTCCATTCTATACGCAACTCTTGTGCGTGTTCTGCCATTATAGCTTAAGTGTGCGCTTCCCCACGCCTGTCCATATCACCCTCCATTCTTATATAGGCAACACTTGCCTGCATTCTGCCATTATAGCTTAAGCACTTCCCCACGCCTGTCCGTATCACCCTCCATTCTTATATACGCAACACTTGCCTGCATTCTGCCATTAAAGCTTAAGCACTTTTCCAGCTACGCACTCTGGAGGGCTGTATTAAGGTCGAGCGCCACTACAAGGTGAAACAGCATATTGCTCACGTCGGCAGTAGGCCTAGTTCTAAATACATGTAGGCAACACGGAATTTACAAATTGACATTACAGTATCAAATCTGATGCTTATAAGCTGATACAGCTTCATGTTTTCCGCATTACAGTGTCACACGACACCATATTTCGCGACATTAACCTTATGCATGAGGCTACAGTATAGACGCACATGTTCATTTTAATGGTAACACTTTACTTGACGGGTTCGTTCATAACACATTCATAACAGCTGTCATGAACTGCACATGAAGCATTCTCAACAGACATGACTCAACATTCATACCAACCCTTTCATGAATGTGGAAGACAAAAGGTCAAAAACGTGTCAAAATAAAAGTCCAACAATCGCAAAGGAGCATTGCTGTCTTTTTTGTTTTAGCCAACCTGATCATGTCACATCTTAGTCAACGGGGAAGTCCAGTGTCCAGGAGAATTAAGTTTGTCTGTTTGTTTATTTTATGATAGTAACATCTGAAGAATGCAAAATTGTCTATAAATAGATATATAAAACAGGAATGTCCAACCATTCAGAGGTCCACAAATGGTCAGTAGCCTAGTTCACTTCCCAGTACTTCACAACTTGTATAGTAAAGTGACATTTGAAATAGACTTCATCAAATATTCATGAGATGTTTACAAACGCTGGAGAGGATTCATAATACCCTGTATATGGATTACTAGATTGTTGGACTTTTATTTTGACAAGTTTTCGGCGTTTTGTCTTCCACATTCCTGCCTGAAGAAGGTCTAACGACCGAAAGCTAGCTATCAGTAAAGCTATTTTCACAAAGACTTGTAGTGTGCGGATTCTTCTCTTAGATATCCAGTCTTCCACATTCATGAAAGTGTTGGTATGAATGTTGAGTCACGTTTCATTAACGTTTCATTAATCATGCTTCATGTGCAGTTCATGACAGCTGTTATGAATGTGATATGAATGAACCCGTCAAGTAAAGTGTTACCATTGTAATTTGTTCAGTCTAGTTCTGCGTTCCTTCAGTAACCGCCTTACTGGGCAGGTGAACTTCTTAAGACGATACCACTTGGTCTGTTCAAGCTCATCAAAGGTAGCTTTCTTCACTGCCATTGCAACAGATATCAAACACAACTGCAAAAAAAAGCCTCAATCTGCGGCTTACCTACATGTGTAGTTACATGGAGGAGATGATTCATCTGCTCCAGAGTACCCAATGTCCTCCCCCCAGTTGACCCCAAGCCCTGTGACTCAGAGAGATCATGGGGAAGATCATCCATGTCAACATAATCATTATCAGCATCATCTACAGTACAGCACGCCCTGACTGTCTCCTATGGCTTCACTGAAAACACCATTCCCCTCCTGCGACTGTGTGTGTGTGTGTGTGTGTGTGTGTGAGTGTGTGAGTGTGTGAGTGTGTGTGTGTGTGTGTGTGTGTGTGTGTGTGTGTGTGTGTGTGTGTGTGTGAGTGTGTGAGTGTGTGAGTGTGTGAGTGTGTGAGTGTGTGTGTGTGTGTGTGTGTGTGTGTGTGTGTGTCAGTGTGTGAGTGTGTGTGTGTGTGTGTGTGTGTGTGTGTGTGTGAGGGAGTGTCTCCTATGGCTTCACTGAAAACACCATTCCCATCCTGCGACTGTGTGTGTGTGTGTGTGTGTGTGTGTGTGTGTGTGTGGGAGCCATTCACTACATTTATGTTTAAGTTGATTTAACCCTTTGCAGACTGCACCGAACATTCCATTTTTTCATACTCAATGGCCTCATGGCACAAAAGGCTGTATTGTGTGATTATGCTACATGGCAGAGATACAATATACCCACCATTGTAATCAGGAGAAATAGAGCTTTCCAATGGTATACAATATAACTAATACATTTGAAGAGAACACACATATCTTTAAAAAATGTCTTCAAAATCCAACCCCAAAAAACACGAAAATATCAGTTAGTCAAGATTAATCTCATTTTTTCCCCAATTTCTGTTGTAGGTAGAGAAAAACCTAGAGTGTATGGGAGATTCACAATTTTATCCTCTATTCACTGAAAAAAACAGAATCAATCTGTCACCTTCTGTTCAAATGTTATGATAAATTTATTGGACCTTTGCAGATGGCACAAAACATTCCGTTTTTTCATACTTGATGCCCCCGTGATACAAATAGGCTTGTTGTGTGGATATGCTAGATGCTAGAGACATAATATACCCATCATTGTGATCAGAAGAGCTAGTCCTTTAAAATGGTATACATCATGGTTAATAAGTTTAAGTGAAACATTCATTGTTTTTAAACAAGACCTTCAAAATTCAACCTTAAAAAACACAAAAACAAACATTTGTCAAGATAAATCTTATGTTTTACCTAATACCTATCGCAGATATAGTGTGTGAGATATAGACAATGTTGTGCTCTGTTCAGTGAAAGAAACAGAATCAATTCATTACCTTTGGTTCAAAAGTTATGATCAATTACTCATAACTGCAAGTTGAAGTGACGAGTAGAATTTTTAAAAAGTAGAATGCTTTCATTCCCTGATTTAAAATTCAACTCCAAAATACACAGATATGTTGGTCATGTAATAAAATAAGTTTATTTAACCATCTCAGTTGTATAGCTAAATGTGGCATGTTTTACCTTGCCTTAAGAGCCAATAACCTTTGTGAGTGAGGAAAGACTAAAGGTGAAGTAAACACTAGCTGACGGAGAATGCTTCTCTCTGTGTATCATTCTGTTACGAAAACAAGAATAGAGAAAAGACACTGACACAAGTTTTCTAATGGAAAAACTATTTTTCATTTTATTTTAAAATTGATCAATTATATTAAATCTTTAGGAACCCAGGTATAACACTAAAACAAACAAGCAGTAACTACTAGAACTACAAGAGCAAGAAGACAACACTGCAACAAGTGTCTACGCTTTCTACCTGACATGGGCCTGTCAGGGAATGGCTAACCAAACCCAAAATAGATTGTCATAAGAATGTTAATTAGTAGAAATGTAAATGTAAATGTAATGAAACTATTACCATTACTATTCCTGTCATTATTATAACAAGTAATGCCCTTGTAACGATAAAAATTGTGCACATGCGCAGTTGCGCATGCGCGTGCGCACACACAAACACAAACATTGTTACTCAGCTGAGGATGATGGGAGATCACTCCCCTCCTACTCCTCTTCTTCCACATCCTCTTCACCCAGTAGCTGGCTATCCAGGTACTCCTCCATGTCCACCCCTGCATGATCCTGTAGTTGATGCTCACCGATGACCTGGAGCTCCTCAACGGTCAGTTGTCTCTTTTCCTTGAGAGACTCCATCAACCGTGCATACTGGCTCTTCTCCCCCTCCATCTAAAATAATGAGGAGAAAAAAAGATAAGCCTGTAAATAACTTACTTGGTTGTTACAATACAATCTGAATCACCTCTAACTATGTCCTTTTTCACTAAAGACACGGTCACTGGAAGGCTGATTGATTTGGAGAAATAACATTAGCCTGTGAACTCACTTGAAGCAAGTTAGTATTAAATCCTTGACTATATATTATAGACCAGCTTACAAACCAATACTGATATAAGACAACTAGAGCAAGAAAATAAGACAGAAACCATCTAGAGAGCGCATGTATGCACACACACACACACCGTGTTATTTCCTGACAGCGTAAAGACGAAATATTGCGTCTCGACGTGGAGTAGAGAAAATACCCACTTGAGTTCACAGCATGTTAACGTTAGTTGGCAAGTATCGCCATAACCTTGGTCAAGAAAATTATAGTCTACGACCTAAGCAATAGTTATGACACCAGACATCCCAAGTCTCCCGGAAGTTCCGGGAGTCTCCCGCATATTAATAGCGACTCACTGATGCCCGCAAATTACTTAAAATCTCCCGGAATCTAGAGCGAGCGGGCAAGATCGCACACACACGACACAGACTGTGCTCAAAACCGCGCACAGCATCTGTGTAGCGCGCACACGACAGAGAGGTAGAGCGAGAGACTGTTCATGTGTGTGATAGTGTGCGTGTGTGTCTCATGAAGCATCCTGATTGGCATGTTTCGGTAAGTCAACCAATCAATTTCAAGTGTGGGCGGGATTATATCTCTTCTCCCGAACGGTATCAATAGGTTTCATTTCAGACCTGTTTAAAGTTGCAATGGAATAAGAATAAAACCCGTTTACATTAATAGTATAGAATAATAGTAATATTCTTACATGATTAGAAGTGCATTGGGCTATAGCCTGTATTATTGCCTTGTCTTCCTCTTTTTTTTTTTTTTTTTTTTTTTTTTGCGCGGGGGTGGTGGGGGGGTGGGTGGTAGGATACCTCCCTGAAATGACTTTTTGCAGGTTGGGATGCCTGTGACACTATACTACACGTCTTCAGTTATGCACTCATACAACAGTAGCCGACAATAAACGAAAACCTTGCGTTAGACCCTTGGCACAATCATAACGTTTGGATACGTTAGCACCTTTCATGTTTGACAGATCATATCTAGCAAGCTAGCCAACTTGACTGCATATAACTGTAAAATGTGGTACATATTTCGACGAAATAACTGGTTTATTTAAGTATAAAATAGCCTACCAATAGATGTCCTTCACATGAGGTGATATAGATAGAGCATTTGAGCTAAACTGATCAGGAGGGCGCGTCGCGGGCATGTCGAACCAAAAATATTTCTGGAGCTGGAAATGTACAGCTAGCTGCTAGCGTGCTAACGGTAATGACTGCTGTAGTATTACCTGACAGGCTATTTCGTTCAAACTTGAATACATATCTAAAGTAACAGTCCTAGTAGTTAGCTTTCCATGTTTTCCATGTTATCCTCCAAGAAATCATTGAAAATAGTAACAGTTTACTAAAGACAACAGTTTGCTAAAACACCAGCAACCAGCTGATATGAACACAGACGCAAATGGTCATATACACACGGTGCAATTACTAGTAAAATGGCTAAATAAAAACAACGAAATAACTGGTTTATTTGGGAATAAAATAGCCTACCAATCAGATGTCCTTCACATGAGATGATATAGATAGAGAATTTGAGAGACACTGGTCAGGACAGGAGGACGCGTCGTGGGCAAAATATTTCTGGAGCGAGAGGCTCCCTAACTTACAGCTAACGTTATGAGTTGCTGTAGCATTACATGACAGGTTATTTCGTTCAAATTGAATACATATCTAAGGTGACAGTCCTAGTAGTTGGCTCATCATGTTTTACATATAGTTACCCCCCCAAAATCACTGAAAATAGCAACATTTTACTAAAGATTTAAAACAGTTTGCTAAAACAGTTTGCTAAAACACCCGCAAATATTGCGAGCTGAAGTAAACACAGACACATATGTTACGGTCATACACTCACGGTGCAATTACTGGTAAAAATAGCTAAATAAAAACGATTTTTAAGTAAAAACGTGGATAGGTATTAATAACAACATATAAAAAGACTGTTTTACCTCAATTGATCCACCAGTTTGTCCTTCAAACGACGTTATGATGTCTGATGTATGGTGACAGCTAGCGTTGCTCCTTTAGATTCAGCCAATAATATCTGTCTGCAGAGCCGCAGAGCCACCGCAACACCACTACGTCACGCCCGCGCATGCCTACGTCACGCCACCACTACGTCACGCCAGATTTGCCTCGCATGCGCAGTGGATATCACCATAACCTGTTTTCAACTTCCGTTCATTCTAGATTTGTAATATTATGGAATTAAAATAGACTACAAAAGTCTTGTAAATGTATATCATGTTTTGAAACTGTAGACATCATTTGTAACTGTAAAAATGATCTGTACAAGTCATCAGTCGGTGTCGACGTTTAACGTAAGCTCTCTAACAGTAGAGTTAGCTTGTTAGCTTGATGACCCATTATAACCTATTGAAAACACATAGCAACGAAATCGCTAACACACTGATATTAACTACTATCGCGTTTCTGTACAACATGACTTGTTGTCAACATAAAAACATTAAAACGGATTGTTGTGTGTATGCCACCTGAACATACTTGGGCTAGATAAACCACTGAATATAATCTGAAGCACTACTGTCTCGCTAACTAACCACTAAGCTAACCTGTTGAGCTACCGTTGACCACCGTTTTCAACGAAAGTATCCTGCCTGTCACTCAGCCGAAACGCGACCACCCCCCTCGGGCGAAATTTTAACAGGCGCTTGGTGACATGCCCTGTGGAAACCCAGCGTTAGCGCTAGGTTTAAAAATTTGCTGAACAAAAAGGGCAAAGAAAGTTAAAATAACAGGAATCACATTGAGTAATCTCTTCTCAGGTTCTCCAACCTGTACATGGTGACGTGGTGGCGTTATGTAGTGGTGTGACGTAGTGGCGTGAGTGTAGTGGCTCTGCGGCTCTGCAGTCAGACCCTTCTCGATTCAGCAGGCAGAATGACGTTTCAACTTCTTGTTTTCTCTTCAAGCAGTGAAACAGTTTCGCGCCACAAATCCCTTAACCAATCATATCACTGTAAAGCCTATGATGTGACGTTTATGAGGAAGTTTTCATTAATAAAATCAGTTGAAGTATGGCGGAGTTATTAGACTCAACATCATCGGTACTGGGGTACCGATTTTACAGCGTGCCGTCTGCAAAGGGTTAATGACCCCTGCTGGCGAACCATGACCTCATGATTTTGAAGGCCTTTGCACCGAAAGGGTTAACTTACTCACCTGTGCCAATTAGTGGCGCAAAAGGTAGACAAAGAGCGTGTGTTTGGATCAGTTTGGAATGGTCATTGGAATCGCATGGACGCCAGCAGGTAAATGGTTTTCAATCTAGTGAATCTAGTGAACCTAGTGAATCTAGTGAATCTAGTGAATCTAGTGAATCTAGTGAACCTAGTGAATCTAGTGAACCTAGTGAACCTAGTGAATCTAGTGAATCTAGTGAATCTAGTGAACCTAGTGAATCTAGTGAATCTAGTGAATCTAGTGAACCTAGTGAATCTAGTGAATCTAGTGAACCTAGTGAATCTAGTGAATCTAGTGAATCTAGTGAACCTAGTGAATCTAGTGAACCTAGTGAACCTAGTGAACCTAGTGAATCTAGTGAATCTAGTGAACCTAGTGAACCTAGTGAATCTAGTGAATCTAGTGAATCTAGTGAACCTAGTGAATCTAGTGAACCTAGTGAACCTAGTGAACCTAGTGAATCTAGTGAATCTAGTGAACCTAGTGAACCTAGTCAAGTC
>NC_084994.1:2350590-2353090 GCF_963854185.1 Sardina pilchardus
CAGGACTAAGTTCATATGTACACTGTAGTGTATAACAGGACTAAGTTCATATGTAGATGTACTGTAGAACAGGACTAAGTTCATATGTACACTGCAGTGTAAACAGGACTAAGTTCATATGTACACTGCAGTGTAAACAGGACTAAGTTCATATGTACACTGCAGTGTATAACAGGACTAAGTTCATATGTACACTGCAGTGTAAACAGGACTAAGTTCATATGTACACTGCAGTGTAAACAGGACTAAGTTCATATGTACACTGCAGTGTAAACAGGACTAAGTTCATATACTGTAGTGTATAACAGGACTAAGTTCATATGTACACTGCAGTGTAAACAGGACTAAGTTCATATGTAGATGTTCCTTTGTGTAACATGCTCAAAAGCTTAACAGAAAGCCCTACTTAAAATACATTTCAGTAGACATGCATCTTTTTAATGGCCTTTATTGAAGATGCTTAAAAGCAATACAAAATAAGCAATGAAGCCATTTTCAAAAACGGCAGATAAAACACAATGTTGGGATTTAAAAACGTGAGAGGTTCCAGATATGCTATGGAAGACCACATCTTCATCACACACACACACACACACACACACACACACACACACAATAAACAGCAACATGTACAATACTTGTTCTCATCAAGGCATCTCTGCAAGCTGAAAATAGAAAGTTTAGCTGTATTTTCCTCAGACACAATATAGAGAAGTGTGTTGAGATCAGCTCAGGTGTACAGGAGAGAGAAGTGTGTTGAGATCAGGTGTTGAGTCGAACCATCTCCACTTGATCATAGAGGTCTTCATCTCCACTCTGCTGACCCTCTCTGCTCTGACGTCCAGAGGTCTGCTCTCCTCTTCTGCTCCTCAGCTTGAACCAGATCACAGCAGCGACCAGCCCCAGCAGCACACAGCCCATCAGTGGAGCGTACGCTCTGTAGAAAGGAGAGTGCACCCCAAACCCATCCCTGTACACCAGGCGCGTGCTTCCATCAGAGCAAAACATAAAACCTGACACCTTATCTCTTCCATAGACTCTCCATGTGTAGAGCCCACTGTCCTCTGCTGTGAGGTTGGAGATGATCAGAGAGTGATTACTTGGAGTACGTAATTCAGTCATTCGGCCCCTCAGGTCCTCAGGCACAAGCACGTTTTTATCCCTGTAATCAGCAATCAGCACTTGTGGTTGTAGAGCTTTCTGACGGTACCACTGAACTCCATGTAATTCCCAAGATGTATTGAAGTGTAGAGTTCCCAGCCAGACACGTTCACCATGAGAAAACATCACATCAGTCGGGGGTGGGGGCTTGGTGCACACATAGAGATCAATTGTCCTTATTGGACCACTCCCCCTACATGTATACACCCCAGAGTGTTGTGGTGACACAGAGGGAATGATGAGGGAGTAGTCCCCATTCTGGCTTCCGTTTAGCATGTACATCACTTCCTGTGGGTGGGTCTGATTAATGTGGCGGTCTACAGGTCCCTTCTCAGTGGTCCAGTGCACTTGGCCAGGGAGCTCTCCGTTTGGAGTGCAATCAAATGTTATGTTCTCCCCTTCAGAATGAGAGACCTGTTCAATAGTAACATCCGTCCACTTTTGGCTATAACTTTGGCATTGAGCTTCTCTCCATACTGTGCAAAGGTAAGCATTACTGTCACCCTCCGTAAGTCCAGACAGTGTGACCTGAGAGGTGTTGAGATCCACCTGCAGTCTGCCCCTCAGAACCTCCACCAGTGGCTCCAGTGAGGAGTTGGTGTCCAGGACCAGAGTCCAGTCAGGCCCGTCATATCGGTACAGCTGTAGGCTGCTCCCGTGTCCCAGAGTAGAATTCAGATCACACACTACAGCACTGCCACCATATGATACATATTCATCAGACAGATCTTCACCCTCTGCACAGACGGTGAGGCGGAAGCTTTTTTGTCTTGTGATGTTTCCTCCTCTCCAGCCTTCAGCCCTGTAGTCTCCACTCTGGGACATACTGATGTTGTACATTTCAAAATATAGATTAGAGCTGCTGAAACTCTTCACCTGGTAGCCGTCTGGCTGTGGTGTGTCTGGCTGTGAGCAGTTGATCAGCAGCAGATCTCCATCTCCGGAAACCCTGTACAGCACAGAGTCATCCATCCAGGAGAACCTGGTGTTACAGTTTTTGCCTATTGCTTACACACTAAAATCAAATGCTTACACCAAAGCCTCAATACCTTAAGTTCTTGTATTATACTTTACACACAGTGTAACCATAGCTTAAACACATTCTCTGCTTTGCACATTGTTTGCAATTCTGCAAAACACTTTTTGCGAAACACTACACACATTTTCTTTCTGCAAAACCCTTTTTGCAAAATACTACACACTTTTTCTTACATTAAACACTTTGTGCAAAAACAAAATCCCCTGGTATCATTGGGAAAACACTTTGTTCAAAATGCTGAACTCATCTGGCAATTGCAAGCACTTACTTATACACCTGAAAACACGTGCACAGAAAACA
>NC_084994.1:2365590-2368090 GCF_963854185.1 Sardina pilchardus
TCTCCTATGGCTTCACTGAAAACACCATTCCCATCCTGCGACTGTGTGTGTGTGTGTGTGTGTGTGTGTGTGTGTGTGTGTGTGTGTGTGTGTGTGTGTGTGTGTGTGTGTGTGTGTGTGTGTGTGTGTGTGTGTGTGTGTGTGTGTGTGAGTGTGTGTGTGTGTGTGGGAGCCATTCACTACATTTATGTTTAAGTTGATTTAATGACCCCTGCTGGCGAACCATGACCTCATGATTTTGAAGGCCTTTGCACCGAAAGGGTTAACTTACTCACCTGTGCCAATTAGTGGTGCAAAAGGTAAACAAAGAGCGTGTGTTTGGATCAGTTTGGAATGGTCATTGGAATCGCATGGACGCCAGCAGGTATATGGTTTTCAATCTAGTGAATCTAGTGAATCTAGTGAATCTAGTGAATCTAGTGAATCTAGTGAACCTAGTGAATCTAGTGAATCTAGTGAATCTAGTGAATCTAGTGAACCTAGTGAATCTAGTGAATCTAGTGAACCTAGTGAATCTAGTGAATCTAGTGAACCTAGTGAATCTAGTGAATCTAGTGAACCTAGTGAACCTAGTGAACCTAGTGAATCTAGTGAATCTAGTGAATCTAGTGAATCTAGTGAACCTAGTGAATCTAGTCAAGTCTAGTTGTTGATCTAGTGAACCTAGTGAATCTAGTGAATCTAGTGAATCTAGTGAACCTAGTGAATCTAGTGAATCTAGTGAACCTAGTGAATCTAGTGAATCTAGTGAATCTAGTGAATCTAGTGAACCTAGTGAATCTAGTGAATCTAGTGAATCTAGTGAATCTAGTGAATCTAGTGAATCTAGTGAATCTAAGTAGCATTTGTTTTGTGACGTTGGAATAAAACAAACACTTTTTTTTGTTTGAAACCCCTGAGGCGTCCGAAGTGAGGAAGTCTCCTATGGCTTGACTGAAAACACCATTCCCATCCTGCGACTGTGTGTGTGTGTGTGTGTGTGTGTGAGAGAGAGAGTGTCTCCTATGGCTTCACTGAGAACACCATTCCCCTCCTGCGACTCCTCACCACCTCACTCTACTCACATCCCTGTCACACACACACAGACACACACACACACACACACACACACACACACACACTCTACTCACATCCCTGTTCTGTGCCCTGGGGACGGACTCACTTGTCTTATCAGCACAATCATTGTTATCGTAGTTCTCGCCATTATTCACTCTTGGGGGAGAGAGAGAGAGAGAGAGGGAGAGAGAGAGAGAGAGAGAGAGAGAGAGAGAGAGAGAGAGAGAGAGAGAGAGAGAGAGAGAGAGAGAGAGATGTGGGGGGCAACATCAGTTCAACTTTAAAGACAGGCTACATCAGGCCAAAGAGGACGCACACACACACACACACACATACACACACACACACACACACTCGTGCACACACACACACACACACACACACACACACACTCACACACTAACCCATCAGCTCAGGCCTTTCTGAGTGTGAGTGTGAGTGTGTGTGTGTGTGTGTGTGTGTGTGTGTGTGTGTGTGTGTGTGTGTGTCTGAGTGTGTGTGTGTGTGTGTGTGTGTGTGTGTGTGTGTGTGTGTGTGTGTGTGTGTGTGTGTCTGAGTGTGTGTGTGAGTGTGAGTGTGTGTGTGTGTGTGTGTGTGTGTGTGTGTGTGTGTGTTTGTGTGTGAGTGTGAGTGTGAGTGTGTGTGTGTGTGTGTGTACGTGTGTGTGTGTGTGTGTGTGTGTGTGTGTGTGTGTGTGTGTGTGTGTGTGTGTGGTGGATGAGCTACATGAGGGCCTCTCCTAGGTGAAGGATGTGGTTGATTCTCTGCTTATCACTACATCTGTCTCCATGGTAACTCTGTACAAGCAGTGGAGTCATCTTGGCTGAATCATGAAGAGATATACTCCTCCTCTTCTCTCTCTCTCCTTCTGTCACTCCCTCTCTCTCTCCTTCTGTCACACTCTCTCTCTCTCTTGTGTACAACGGGACTAAGTTCATGTGTGGATGTACACTGCAGTGTAAACAGGACTAAGTTCATATGTACACTGCAGTGTATAACAGGACTAAGTTCATATGTACACTGAAGTGTATAACAGGACTAAGTTCATATGTACACTGCAGTGTAAACAGGACTAAGTTCATATGTACACTGCAGTGTAAACAGGACTAAGTTAATATGTACACTGTAGTGTAAACAGGACTAAGTTCATATGTACACTGCAGTGTAAACAGGACTAAGTTCATATGTGCACTGTAGTGTATAACAGGACTAAGTTCATATGTACACTGTAGTGTATAACAGGACTAAGTTCATATGTACACTGCAGTGTATAACAGGACTAAGTTCATATGTAGATGTTCCTTTGTGTAACATGCTTAAAGCTTAACAGAAAGCCCTACTTAAAATACATTTCAGTAGACAGGCATCTTTTTAATGGCCTTTATTGAAGATGCTTAAAAGCGATACAAAATAAGCAATGAAGCCATTTTCAAACATGGCAGAT
>NC_084994.1:2373090-2383090 GCF_963854185.1 Sardina pilchardus
CGTCATTCAAGATAACAGGCAAGTGGTTTATCAAATCACATGCAAGGATGTTTTACAAGGACCCGCCTTCATAAATACATCTCCTATCGAGAAGTCCCAGATCCTTGTGTGAAGCAGACAGCGAACTACAGGATCTGGCAAAAGTCAGGTTATGTTCTGTAGGCCTACAACTCAATGAGCACAGTAGTACAGTATTGTCTGGGCTGTTCTGTAGGACTGTAAAAATAAAGTATGTTTCAAGTATTTGGGGAAAGTATTCCTACTTTGTATTCCTACACAGTTTACAGTATTTTAGGCTACTATTTGTTTGCCAGCTGAACCAACACAAGGGCTTCTGTCTCCTGAACAGGAAACTAAAATCATGAGCATTGTCCTAGAAGAAAATGGCATAAAATTAGGCCTACGACAAATCCAAAGAAAAAAGAAAAATAATAGAAAACAATGAGATACAGTATTTAAAAATATTGATGGGGTAGCATATCAACTTACTGTAGCCTATTAGTTTATCTACTGGTTGTAGTAGGTAGCCTACTGTTTGTAGTGTAACACTGAACAAAAAAGGCCCAATAAGTCATGAAATTGAGAAATGCAATAGCCTACAGTGTTTTACACTGAGCACATCAGTGTTCAACTGGTCCTTAAATGTCTTGATATATGATGGTTTGTGTGTGTCTTTTGAGAACAAATGATCATTTTGAGGAGAATGTAGGCCTATAGTTTTGCCCATTGTGTGTGTGTGTTTTTAGATTTGAGTGTAGAGTTCTGAGAGTATGAGGCATGTTTTCAGAAAATGTGTGTAGACAATCGAGAAAACTAGATGATGTGGATAGGCTAGGGAGGTGGAAAAGTCACTCGTTCAGAGTGCAGGGGAAATGCGCTTTTTTTTAAGATTGACTACTAGCAGCTGTGAGGGCGACATACGTCATTGTTCTGCGACCAATCTAACAGTGATGTAAACCAAGAAAACTTCACATATCTTGTCAATCTTCTAGCATCGAGCAAAGGAATAAGTGACAGTTGTACGGCCAGTTTGAACGGTCATTTTGATTTCAAGTGTTGGCTACTCTGCTTTGACAAATGATCGTTCACCAAAACGAGCGGACAGCTGGTCAAAAACGAGTGGGTATAGCGTGGCATGCCAATTCTGAAGTGCATCGCTAACAGCCCCGATGCAATCCACACGTTTGTGTGCTAGTTGTCTTAACGTCACTTGATGTTTATCAGCATAACACGACAGGCTACTTGCTGTATAGCATTTAATGAGCAAACATGCATTGTTTAAAGATAGGACAAGTCCTTGCAGAATAAGGTTGAGTTAGCTGGTTGATAGCCAGCCTTATAGCGAAACAGGACCTTCTCCCATAGTTCGTTTGGTTAATTGTTGCCTGTCACAGTCGTGTTCACAAGTGAAGTAGTTAACTGTCAGTTATTTCACATGTCGGCTACCTAGAGGAGCCCCCCGCCCCCATCATTCCGTGTGCCCTAACGCATGGACCTGTCAAGCGCATGCATTTCGGTGGGATCGCGCGGTTCTGACGGTAGCAGCGTGGTGCACCATATAGCACTGCGTGTCCCGTTCACGGATTTAACGGGCGGCGAGAAAAAGACCGGATCTAACGTTACTGTTAACGGAGAAGGTTCCTCTTCGGTGTCTGATGAAGACGAGTCGGCTCCGTGTCAGCATGGTAAGAGGTACATCTGGATCTAGCTAATTTATTGTCATATCGCTGTCGCTGATCGTCAGTGGTGTTAATTGGGCTTGGGATATCAAGCCTAGGCTATAGGCTACTACTTCTGCATAACATCATACATTGTCTAGGCCCTAGACCTCTGCATGAAGTCGTTATGATATAATGATATTCGCTGATATTTGAATCGGCCCAGGTATCGCTATGTGATGGGTAGCCTATGTCATCATCAAAGGAGCCCGTAATCATAGCCTATACAATGGAAGTTATTATTCACTTCTGCATAACATCATAATAGGTTAGGCCTACATCAGAGCCCTTTATATGGCTCTGGGTTAGGCTACATTGTCTAGGCCCTAACTATGTTCTAGACCTCTGCATGAAGTCGTTATGATATAACTGATATTCGCTGATATCAGTCTGAAAATAACACAGGATACCCATATGTGATGGGTGGGCTATGTCATGGAAGGGGCCCGTAATCATATAGGCTACACTGGAAGTTATGTTATTCACCCCTGATATCTGAACGAGGCCCCTCAGTCAGCACATCTGACTGTCAACTTCAACTTCAACTTCAACTTTATTTTGTCCCCCAATGGGGCAATTCATTTGCAGGAGTGAAGAGCACAACACAACATACAACATAAACCACTCACATAGGGACAAATCACAGATGACAAGGGACAGATCACAGATGACAGCCAAAGACAACATGATGATAAGATGCATAAGAGAAAATAAATAAAAAAAAATAAATAAATAAAAAAATAAATAACCAAGCCTAGACCAAGCTGGCCAAAGTGCTATTTGAACTAAAGTGCGCTGTGCAATAAGCTACCTCCTTCTCTTGGAGTTGTCCTGTGAACAGGCCATGCCTTGACAAATCAGAGAAGGTTTATTGCTGCTGTCTCAGATTTTGTTCAAACCTACTTTATCAAGAAAGTGTGCTGAAACCAAAGCCTGCGAAATATGTCCGCTCAAAACCATTATGTCTTCATATTATTATCATCCCTTGACACAGCCATAGAATGGAATGGAATAGAATAGAATAGAATATAAACTTTGTTTTACAGCATGGAGATCACATTGTCTGGGAAGCAATGTTTAGGCATTTAATATAATGAAAAGTGTCATTCGCAGGCAGCCCAAACTTTAGTGCAGAAGCATATTTTCAATATGACTGAACCATCAGTCAAAAAGGCAACTTATGGCGGCTTCATTTCCTGACAGTCCTCAGGATGAACAACCTTAACAGTGGCCTGCTGTTAGGCTAACCTGACTTTCGCCAGATCCTGTAGTTCGCTGTCTGCTTCAGCGAAACGCCTCTGGTGGAGCATGGCGGAACTACAAGGGTCTGGCGAGAGTCAGGCTACTGTTAGGCTGCCATAGCAACCACACCCCTATGGTAGGAGTTGTGCTCAGCCACAGACAAGAGGGCCCTGCGCAGGGTCATCAAGCAGCACAGATGATGATTTGGCGCCCCCTGCAGGCTGGGAACAGCACTGCAAGGACACTAGCCCCTAAATGTGCTGTGCTGTTCTAAATGTGCTGTATTGTTCTAAATGTGCTGTGCTGTTCTAAATGTGCTGTATTGTTCTAAATGTGCTGTATTGTTCTAAATGTGCTGTTCTAAATGTGCTGTGCTGTTCTAAATGTGCTGTGCTGTTCTAAATGTGCTGTGCTGTTCTAAATGTGCTGTGCTGTTCTAAATGTGCTGTATTGTTCTAAATGTGCTGTGCTGTTCTAAATGTGCTGTATTGTTCTAAATGTGCTGTATTGTTCTAAATGTGCTGTATTGTTCTAAATGTGCTGTATTGTTCTAAATGTGCTGTGCTGTTCTAAATGTGCTGTTCTAAATGTGCTGTGCTGTTCTAAATGTGCTGTATTGTTCTAAATGTGCTGTGCTGTTCTAAATGTGCTGTATTGTTCTAAATGTGCTGTGCTGTTCTAAATGTGCTGTTCTAAATGTGCTGTGCTGTTCTAAATGTGCTGTATTGTTCTAAATGTGCTGTATTGTTCTAAATGTGCTGTGCTGTTCTAAATGTGCTGTGCTGTTCTAAATGTGCTGTGCTGTTCTAAATGTGCTGTGCTGTTCTAAATGTGCTGTGCTGTTCTCTGTGTTCCAGAGTTTCAGGTGTTCTCCTGCTCGCTCTGCCCCCTGTCCTACACGGCTCAGATCTTCCTCCACAAGCACATCAAGAGGAGCCACACGGACGAGTACGTGCGCCTGCTGAGGTCTGGAGAGATCCGATCAGAGACTCTGGCGCCCTCTAGAGTAAATGGCAGCATCAACCAGCACACTCAGACCCAGAGCCAGAACCAGAACCTGACCCAAACTTCAGCAGCCGTGTCGTCCAGGATCACCCAGTCCTCTAACGCCCCATTGGACAGGCGGGAGGAAGTCGTGGAGAATCACGTGGAGCCCCACCATCACTGCTTCCTGTGCGCAACCAGCTTCCCCTCAGACGACCCCGAGGACCAGCAGCAGCAGCAACAACAACAACAACAACAACAACAGCAACAACAACAACAACAACACCAGCAGCAGCTCCTTCTTTCCTCTGACGACCATCTGGACCAACAGCAGCATAGCCAGCAGCAGCAACAACAACAGCAACAACAGCACCAGCAGCCTCTACCTCCACCTCCACCTCCACCTCCACCTCCACTCCCTGACTCTGGGGACAAACAGCGTCAACAGCAACAACAACAACAACAACAACCACAACAACCACAACAGCAGCAACAGCCTCCGCCTCCACTGCAGCTCTCTGGGGGTGGGGAGTGGGTCTTCCTCTGCCCTCTGTGTGGCAAAGCCTTCCCTGAGGAGGCTCCCCTGAGACAGCACCAGACCACTCACTACGCCGGAACACTACGGAACACTCTAGAACACTCACGCCAGAACACTCTAGAAGTCTCACGCCAGAACACTCTAGAACACTCACGCCAGAACACTCTAGAAGTCTCACGCCAGAACACTCTAGAACACTCACGCCAGAACACTCTAGAAGTCTCACGCCAGAACACTCTAGAACACTCACGCCAGGCGGCTCTGAAGGAGCACCGGCGGACTCGCGCCGGCGACTGGCCCTACCACTGCTCCCAGTGCGGCAAGAGCTTTGCGCCGGAGGCCAGTTTCAGACGGCACCGACGCACTCACACGGGAGAGAGGCCGTACCACTGCACTCAGTGCGGCAAGAGCTTCACCAGAGAGGATCATCTCAAACAGCACCGGCGCACTCACACAGGCGAGAGGCCGTACCGCTGTCCGCAGTGCGGCAAGAGCTTCACCGAAGGGGGCGCCCTTCGACAGCACCAGCGCATCCACACGGGAGAGAGACCGTACCACTGCACTCAGTGCGGCAAGAGCTTCACCACGGATGGGACTCTCAAGCGGCACCAGCGCATTCACACAGGAGAGCGGCCGTACCGCTGCTCTGAATGTGGCAAGAGCTTCACCCTACAGGGAGACCTCAAACGACACCAGCGCACTCACACAGGAGAGAGGCCATACCACTGCACCCAGTGTGGCAAGAGCTTCAGTCAGTCTGGTGATCTGAAGAAACATCTGCGGACTCACAAGAAAGAGACAGCTTCATAGTCACAGACTAGGTGGACATGGACTGAATTTATGCTAATCAAAGTATGCACCCTCTTACTCCGTCCTGATTGTTGCCAGGGCAAGCAAGTGGATGGACAGAGCACTTTAGGACATTCCAGCACTGGAACACTCTGGAACACTCTAGAACACTCTAGAACACTCACACCAGAACATTCTGGAACACTCTAGAACACTCACACCAGAATATTCTGGAACACTGTAGAGCACCCACACCTGAAGCACAAGCAAGTGGGTGTCGACAGTCACAGACATTTGTGCCTTGACAAAGGGCTATAGTAGTATAAGTTGTTGTTGTTCGTACATATCTGCAGCATTCACAAACCAAATGGTGGTGAAGAAAACAAACTTCACTGATCCCGTCTACTCGACTGATGTGTTGAGTTTGAGGTTTTAAAGGACTAGATAGCTGTTCACAACAATAGTAGTAGCTGTAAACATTAAGACAGAAAAGCTAATAGGACCCCATTTCCAGGTTAGCCAGTGTGATATTTATCACATGCATCAGTTTCCAGCACATTTCATCCAGTCCTGGTTATATCCACATAACTGCATCCATACATACATCCATAGTCTGACGTTATAATCTATTTGCCTCGGGTGTATTGTGGAGTGGGTAAGACTGCTTTTAGTGGCAGGCTAGCAGATACCATTGACATGTGCTAGCCTAGCACCAGCCAACTTGGAACACAGGCTATGTCCAGAAGTCAAGCGTGCACGCTGGGCAGTGTGCATTTTCCGGAAGTTACGTCAGAATAGACTGTCCGAAAGTCAAGCGCTCTCACTAGTTGGGTAACTCGTTTGGCGTGATTTCCAAGCGTGCATCGATGCATCTTTTTTGGCCTCAGATATCCCATAATCCATTGCGCAGCGCAAGTCAAGCTCCACATGTCATGCAAATCGTCAACACACCCCCCTCCCCGAGTCAGGTGACGCCAACTAGTTAGTGCTGTCCAAATGTAGGTAGGGACGCATACTGAGGAGCGAGCTAACTAAGACGCTACGAACTAAGGTACTATCCAGCGTGCACGCTTGACTTCTGGACATAGCCACAGTGTGCGTGGAAACGTAGTTGTGGATAAAGACCTATGCAGCTGTTTGGGGTGGTGAGCTGTGGCTTCCACTCCCCTCCACCAGGGGTCAGTACACAGCATCTGATCATCATCCCATCATGGACACTGAATTGTGCTGATCTGAAGACTTGGGGCCTTTTCCGAAACTACTTACTCCTCCTTAGCCACGTTCCCTCCGTTTACCTCTCCCTCTCCTTAGCTACGTTCCCTCAGTTTAACTAGTTACCTCTCCCTCTCCTTAGCTACGTTCCCTCAGTTTAACTAGTTACCTCTCCCTCTCCTTAGCTACGTTCCCTCAGTTTACCTCTCCCTCTCCTTAGCCACGTTCCCTCCGTTTACCTCTCCCTCTCCTTAGCTACGTTCCCTCAGTTTAACTAGTTACCTCTCCCTCTCCTTAGCTACGTTCCCTCAGTTTAACTCTCCCTCTCCTTAGCTACGTTCCCTCAGTTTAACTCTCCCTCTCCTTAGCTACGTTCCCTCAGTTTACCTCTCCCTCTCCTTAGCTACGTTCCCTCAGTTTAACAAGTTACCTCTCCCTCTCCTTAGCTACGTTCCCTTCCCATGCCCATAACAAGTTTTAATACAAAACCTTGCAGAAGTATTCACTCTAGAACACTCCGGCACCAGAACACTCTGTGACACTCTAGAAGACCATGTTCATGTGCTGATGTACAAAATATACTTACTCATGTTCCCTCAAATCAGTATTGTTATGGTGAACTTTCTATGTATATTTACCTTAAGGCCAAATAAGTTATTTGTCTACTTAAACATAATAAAAAGAGAATTAAAACAGTTCATGTTCGCTCTTTCAGAGGTTCTCAGTGTTGGATGCAGATCATTTGTCTTTTTGTCCATCCTCCCTCCCTCCATCCCTCCTCCCTTCATCCTTCCTCCCTTCATCCTCCCTCCCTTCATCCTTCCTCCCTTCATCCTCCCTCCCTTCATCCTCCCTCCCTTCATCCTTCCTCCCTTCATCCTCCCTCCCTTCATCCTTCCTCCCTTTCACCCTTCCTCCCTTCATCCTTCCCTTCCTTCATCCTTCCTCCCTTCACCCTCCCTCCCTTCATCCTTCCCTTCCTTCATCCTTCCTCCCTTCACCCTCCCTCCCTTCATCCTTCCCTCCCTTCATCCTCCCTTCCTTCCTTGTCTTGACTCCTTCTAATTCCAGTGTTCTTTACAGATCAGTGGGAAAGAGCCGGAGGACCGAGGAGAGTTGAGAAGAGCCCATATTTTAGGATCAGCCCTGTAGCCAGGTGTCGTAAACGTAGTTGTGGATAAAGACCTATGCAGCTGTTTGGGGTGGTGAGCTGTGGCTTCCACTCCACTCCACCAGGGGTCAGTACACAGCATCTGATCATCATCCCATCATGGACACTGAATTGTGCTGATCTGAAGACTTGGGGCCTTTTCCGAAACGACGTACTCCTCCTTAGCCACGTTCCCTCAGTTTACCTCTCCCTCTCCTTAGCTACGTTCCCTGAGTTTAACTAGTTACCTCTCCCTCTCCTTAGCTACGTTCCCTCAGTTTACCTCGCCCTCTCCTTAGCTACGTTCCCTCAGTTTACCTCTCCCTCTCCTTAGCTACGTTCCCTCAGTTTAACTAGTTACCTCTTCCTCTCCTTAGCTACGTTCCCTCAGTTTAACTAGTTACCTCTTCCTCTCCTTAGCTACGTTCCCTCAGTTTAACTAGTTACCTCTTCCTCTCCTTAGCTACGTTCCCTCAGTTTAACTAGTTACCTCTCTTCTCCTTAGCTACGTTCCCTCAGTTTACCTCTCCCTCTCCTTAGCTACGTTCCCTCAGTTTAACTAGTTACCTCTCCCTCTCCTTAGCTACGTTCCCTCAGTTTAACTAGTTACCTCTCCCTCTCCTTAGCTACGTTCCCTCAGTTTACCTAGTTACCTCTCCCTCTCCTTAGCTACGTTCCCTCAGTTTACCTAGTTACCTCTCCCTCTCCTTAGCTACGTTCCCTCAGTTTAACTAGTTACCTCTCTTCTCCTTAGCTACGTTCCCTCAGTTTACCTCTCCCTCTCCTTAGCTACGTTCCCTCAGTTTAACTAGTTACCTCTCCCTCTCCTTAGCTACGTTCCCTCAGTTTAACTAGTTACCTCTCCCTCTCCTGAGCTACGTTCCCTTCCCATGCCCATAAAAAGTTTTAATACAAAAGTTTGCAGATGTATTCACTCTAGAACACTCCGGCACCAGAACACTCTGTGACACTCTAGAAGACCATGTTCATGTGCTGATGTACAAAATATACTTACTCATGTTCCCTCAAATCAGTATTGTTATGGTGAACTTTCTATGTATATTTACCTTAAGGCCAAATAAGTTATTTGTCTACTTAAACATAATAAAAAGAGAATTAAAACAGTTCTTGTTCGCTCTTTCAGAGGTTCTCAGTCTTGGGTGCAGATCATTTGTCTTTTTGTCCATCCTCCCTTCCTTCATCCTCCCTCCCTTCATCCTCCCTTCCTTCATCCTTCCCTTCCTTCCTTGTCTTGACTCCTCCTTCTAATTCCAGTCTTCTTTACAGATCAGTGGGAAAGAGCCGGAGGACCGAGGAGAGTTGAGAAGAGCCCATATTTTAGGATCAGCCCTGTAGCCAGCGTCTGGGACGACACCTTTCGTCCTTACACAGAGGGATGCAGGCGGCCATCGCTTTAACGGGATCTCTGCTTCAGGCGTTCCAGGACCACGGACAGCTACCTCGCCAAACATGTTCTAAACGTTACACTCAAGCATGACAAACATGCTTTTAACGTTACACTCAAGCATGACAAACATTCTCTTAACGTTACACTCAAGCATAACAAACATACCGATGGGCGAACTAGTGAAACACAAATTTGAGAAAGGGAGTGTATGTGTGTTTACATGTTTTTGTTTTACATGAACAGAAATAATTTGAGAAAGAGAGTGTTTCATTATTGTTGTTTTTATTTTTGTTTTACATCATTGTCATGCTTCACAATTTGCTTCAGAAAGGGAAAGGTCTGCAAAACTATCAGTTGAAACAGGTGTGTGTGTGTGTGTGTGTGTGTGTGTTTACATGTGACTTCATGTAAGTAAAAACACAAGGGATGATAGAAACAATCCAACTTTTATTGGCGTGTGTAGACATCTGTGCGTGTGTGTGTGTGTGCGTATGTGTTTGAGAAACATATGTGAATATGTGGAGAGTGATGCCGATACACACACACACACACACACACACACACCAATGATGCTTGGGCTGTTCTAAAATAGGCAGGTGTGTGATAATTGCAGGTAATCAGTGAATAATAACAACCATCTTCACAGGGCACACATAACACACATTTCCACACTGGAACACTCCGGAACACTCCGGAACACACTGGAACATGCATTATTCCAATGTATTTCATCATCCCACATACAACCTACCTGTAGGCTAAACATAAACGTTCAAGGACGTAGTTAACTAAACCGCTTATTTGCTAAATTACGAACGTTTTTAAATAGACCGCATATTTGCTAAACTATGAAAGTTTTTTAACTAAACCGGTCATTTGCTAAATTATGAAAGTTTTTAACTAAACCGCTTATTTGCTAAATTATGAATGTTTTTTTAACGAAACTGCTTATTTGCTAT
>NC_084994.1:2405590-2418090 GCF_963854185.1 Sardina pilchardus
CCGTATACAGTATCAGCTGATATACCACAGATGCCCTATAGTCCCGTATACAGTATAATGACAGCTGATATACCACAGATGCCCTATAGTCCCGTATACAGTATCAGCTGATATACCACAGATGCCCTATAGTCCCGTATACAGTATCAGCTGATATACCACAGATGCCCTATAGTCCCGTATACAGTATCAGCTGATATACCACAGATGCCCTATAGTCCCGTATACAGTATCAGCTGATATACCACAGATGCCCTATAGTCCCATATACAGTATCAGCTGATATACCACAGATGCCCTATAGTCCCGTATACAGTATAATGACAGCTGATATACCACAGATGCCCTATAGTCCCGTATACAGTATCAGCTGATATACCACAGATGCCCTATAGTCCCGTATACAGTATCAGCTGATATACCACAGATGCCCTATAGTCCCGTATACAGTATCAGCTGATATACCACAGATGCCCTATAGTCCCATATACAGTATCAGCTGATATACCACAGATGCCCTATAGTCCCGTATACAGTATCAGCTGATATACCACAGATGCCCTATAGTCCCGTATACAGTATAATGACAGCTGATATAGATGCCCTATAGTCCCATATACAGTATCAGCTGATATACCACAGATGCCCTATAGTCAGCTGATACACCACTGATGCCCTATAGTCCCATATACAGTATAATGACAGCTGATATACCACAGATGCCCTATAGTCCCGTATACAGTATCAGCTGATATACCACAGATGCCCTATAGTCAGCTGATACACCACTGATGCCCTATAGTCAGCTGATATACCACAGATGCCCTATAGTCCCGTATACAGTATAATGACAGCTGATATACCACAGATGCCCTATAGTCCCGTATACAGTATCAGCTGATATACCACAGATGCCCTATAGTCCCATATACAGTATCAGCTGATATACCACAGATGCCCTATAGTCCCGTATACAGTATCAGCTGATATACCACAGATGCCCTATAGTCCCGTATACAGTATAATGACAGCTGATATACCACAGATGCCCTATAGTCCTATATACAGTATAATGACAGCTGATATACCACAGATGCCCTATAGTCCCATATACAGTATAATGACAGCTGATATACCACAGATGCCCTATAGTCCCGTATACAGTATCAGCTGATATACCACAGATGCCCTATAGTCAGCTGATACACCACTGATGCCCTATAGTCAGCTGATATACCACAGATGCCCTATAGTCCCGTATACAGTATAATGACAGCTGATATACCACAGATGCCCTATAGTCCCGTATACAGTATCAGCTGATATACCACAGATGCCCTATAGTCCTATATACAGTATAATGACAGCTGATATACCACAGATGCCCTATAGTCCCATATACAGTATCAGCTGATATACCACAGATGCCCTATAGTCCCGTATACAGTATCAGCTGATATACCACAGATGCCCTATAGTCCCGTATACAGTATAATGACAGCTGATATACCACAGATGCCCTATAGTCCCATATACAGTATCAGCTGATATACCACAGATGCCCTATAGTCCCGTATACAGTATCAGCTGATATACCACAGATGCCCTATAGTCCCGTATACAGTATCAGCTGATATACCACAGATGCCCTATAGTCCCGTATACAGTATAATGACAGCTGATATAGATGCCCTATAGTCCCATATACAGTATCAGCTGATATACCACAGATGCCCTATAGTCCCATATACAGTATAATGACACCTGATATACCACAGATGCCCTATAGTCCCGTATACAGTATCAGCTGATATACCACAGATGCCCTATAGTCCCGTATACAGTATCAGCTGATATACCACAGATGCCCTATAGTCCCGTATACAGTATAATGACAGCTGATATACCACAGATGCCCTATAGTCCCATATACAGTATCAGCTGATATACCACAGATGCCCTATAGTCCCGTATACAGTATCAGCTGATATACCACAGATGCCCTATAGTCCCGTATACAGTATAATGACAGCTGATATAGATGCCCTATAGTCCCATATACAGTATCAGATGATATAGATGCCCTATAGTCCAATATACAGTATCAGCTGATATACCACAGATGCCCTATAGTCCCATATACAGTATCAGCTGATATACCACAGATGCCCTATAGTCCCGTATACAGTATCAGCTGATATACCACAGATGCCCTATAGTCCCATATACAGTATAATGACAGCTGATATACCACAGATGCCCTATAGTCCCATATACAGTATCAGCTGATATACCACAGATGCCCTATAGTCCCGTATACAGTATAATGACAGCTGATATACCACAGATGCCCTATAGTCCCGTATACAGTATAATGACAGCTGATATACCACAGATGCCCTATAGTCCCGTATACAGTATCAGCTGATATACCACAGATGCCCTATAGTCCCGTATACAGTATCAGCTGATATACCACAGATGCCCTATAGTCCCATATACAGTATCAGCTGATATACCACAGATGCCCTATAGTCCCGTATACAGTATAATGACAGCTGATATACCACAGATGCCCTATAGTCCCGTATACAGTATCAGATGATATAGATGCCCTATAGTCCAATATACAGTATAATGACAGCTGATATACCACAGATGCCCTATAGTCCCGTATACAGTATCAGCTGATATACCACAGATGCCCTATAGTCCCATATACAGTATAATGACAGCTGATATACCACAGATGCCCTATAGTCCCGTATACAGTATCAGCTGATATACCACAGATGCCCTATAGTCCCATATACAGTATCAGCTGATATACCACAGATGCCCTATAGTCCCGTATACAGTATCAGCTGATATACCACAGATGCCCTATAGTCCCGTATACAGTATAATGACAGCTGATATACCACAGATGCCCTATAGTCCCGTATACAGTATAATGACAGCTGATATACCACAGATGCCCTATAGTCCCGTATACAGTATAATGACAGCTGATATACCACAGATGCCCTATAGTCCCATATACAGTATCAGCTGATATACCACAGATGCCCTATAGTCCCATATACAGTATCAGCTGATATACCACAGATGCCCTATAGTCCCGTATACAGTATAATGACAGCTGATATGCCGGCGTACCAAAGTGAAATATTGCTGATTGCAGAACAGCTGATATGATACACCAGCGTACCAAAGTGAAATATTGCTGATGATTACAGAACAGCTGATATGATACACCAGCGTACCAAAGTGAAATATTGCTGATGTTTACAGAACAGCTGATGTACTAAATTGTTGGTGATAGTTGACGTGTGGAATCAGACAAGACAAGGTAGCAGCTCCTGAGACAACTGAATGAAGTTTAGTTTTCCTTTCAGCCTATTAGAACTGGGTATTTTGACCAGTCCAGCACAGGTCATTTAACCCATAAATAAGATGCTAAAATGGGCTTACATCACACAGGACGGGTCATTTAACCCTTCAAATGGGCTAACGTTAGACTACACTACAGGACAGGTCAACGTAAACCACCAATGGCTAACTGTATTTAAACATGATGAAATTATAGCTAACCCTCACCAGACGCTTACTCATAGCCATCATTTTCAGTTTACATTTATTTACCTGGTTGACACATACCTACTCAATGGCTACCAGTTAAGCTAACGCACTCATTTGCATATAGGGGGCAAAAGACCAGCAGCTGTTGCCATGACAAATGTTTTCCTTCAACACATGTAGATTAAACAAGCAACAAAAAAAACATAGACTACACTATGATATTACAAGGTTTATGGTTTAGTTGTGAAACTAACCTTACCAGTAAGGGAGTTGAATGATGGCTGACTGACAGGACTGTTCAAGATCCAGATCCTTGAAGTGTGTGTGTGTGTGTGTGTGTGTGTGTGTGTGTGTGTGTGTGTGTGTGTGTGTGTGTGTGTGTGTGTGTAATAGCACATGTGTGGGGTTTTTGTTGTTGGCGCTGACTGAGACGCTCATCTGGTTAATGGCGCGTGCCGGTATAGCACCGCGTCGCGTCGCGTCACGTCACGGGGACACCGTCTGGGACTCCGCGTGCATGCAAACAGGCCGACACAGCAAAACAACTTAACGACTGCAGCTCAAACCCCCACGGGAACACAGCGAGCACGCTAAACGGAAGATTCCGCTCTGTTCCAAAAACATAGGCTATTACCCAGAGAGTGCGAGAGAGAGAGAGTGTGTGTGTGTGTGTGTGTGTGTGTGTGTGTGTGTGTGTGTGTGTGTGTGTGTGTGTGTGTGTGTGTGTGTGTGTGTGTGTGTGTGTGTGTGTGTGTGTGTGTGAGTGACGATTAGTTGCTGCTCAGGTGTATCGCCGTTGCTCGGTGATAGGACAACCAGTGACTGCGCGAGCTCGTTGGGAAGTGCGAAGCGCAGAGGCGGAAAGTTAAATCTTCTCTAGGCGGCACACACACACACACACACACACACACACACACACACACACACACAGAGAGAGAGAGAGAGAGAGAGAGAGAGAGAGAGAGAGAGAGAGAGAGAGAGAGAGAGAGAGAGAGAGAGACGTTGTGGGTGGATGGATAGCATTCTGGTTCACCTGTCATCGCGTGCGGGATAACGGTGATGAGAAGCCGCTGGTTCCGCATCTTCACGCCCATGTCCGGGTCCTGCATCGCGATGATCACCCGCTCCATCTAACACACACACACACACACACACACACACACACACACACACACACACACACACACACACACACACACACACATCGAGTAGGAAATCAAGTTTAAAAACAGCCTAGGTCGATGATCACACCCGCTCCATCTAAACACACACACCGACCGAGTATGAAATAAAGTTTAAAAACAGCCTATTTCGAAAACTAAACAGAAGTTTATTTGATCAAAGTTAAATCACTAAATCACAATAGAGCCCACATTCATAACGTGTCGTAAATAATGTGCAGCTATAACATCCTAGTTCCCTACGCCTGCTTGGATGCGGAAGAGAACGACTGTGTTCTCAGTGATGTTTGTTTCTCTCTGTCGCTCTCTCTCTCTCTCTCTCTCTCTCTCTCTCTCTCACTCACACACACACACACACACACACACACACACCTTATAGTTTTAGAAGCTCCTGAGCGCGCTTACCTTGGAGAAACACGGCATCTGCTCTCGCGTGTTCACCGTTTGACTGGAAGTGTTGATAGTCATGTCGACGTCTTCGCGCGGGTCCTCGGTCTGAACGGGACTGCTGCTGCTGCTGCTGCCAAGTTAATCACGGAACGAGCTGTGTGTGTGTGTGTGTGTGTGTGTGTGTGTGTGTGTGTGTGTCAGAGGGAGAGCGCTAGGCTGGCACGGGGCGACTACAGCATCAGCACCACTGCTCGCGGGAGCGCTGAACACTGCCCCCTTGTGGCGAAACAGGAGAATGGTCGACCACGTCGATATTTATTTATCTAGGCTGGGAAAACCCAGCCTGATCTGCAGTGCCTGTCCGGCGATTTGGATTTGGCCTGCAGCTCAGGCTGGAAACCTGCACATCTATCTCTCCGGCTTCCTGTCCACATCTTCTGGGTCTAATCACAAACTAATTTATCCAAAAGGCGCATCCGGATCGTTGATCTGATTTGTTAAAAGGACTAGCTATCCAAAACAGTCATTTGAACGATGCCCATTGATGACGCCTCTTGTGCAGTAGAAATAAAGCGCAGGCTTCCCAGACTAATGTTCAAAAGACTGAGCTGAGTGTGGTGATAGCCAGACTACTATTTATCCACAGCATCGTGTGAGATTAGCAACAGCTTAGGGCTTCACACGAGGTGGTAAAATGCATCAAAAACTATGTTGTTATTTCAAAAATAATGTTATTTATTTGAAGGGTTCAGATGCAAAAGCCTCTAAATCCGTCTGACCACTTTTCTTTTAAATGAGCATCAAAAACTATTTTGTTATTTCAAAAGTAATGTTATTTATTTATTTTTCTACCATACATGTTCCAAGGGGATGGTAAAACAGACAAGACAGATATAATCTTAAGTGGCCCACAGATTGACACTGTCTTTGGTTGAAATGCTGTTTCTCCATAAGGGTAGGCCTATGTATGAAATAGGCAGTGTTATTGGCACATCACTATTCAGGTCAACTTCAGAGCTGAGTATAGGGAATCGCCCATATGTATATATGTCTATGGAATCGCCTCATATAGGATCACTGGCCACCCTCATTCTTATTGAGTAGCTGCCAGGCAACAAGAAACAGCAACAAAGAAACTTTAAACGACAAATCCAGGGTCCTGGTTTTTGGCTCCTGCACTACGACAAGCCGATTGTCATGGTAGTTTATTTGAGTGAGAGAAAAAAAAATGACAGATTTTTCTTAGGTATTTAAAATACTTGAGAAGTATCTCAAATTTGTCTAATTAAAGTACCGGTAGGTTACAGGAGGTAGGGCCTACAGCCTAAACCACTAAACTTTTTTTTTTACACCTGCACACTTTTTCAAGAGGCTAAACATTTTTCAGAAAGTAATGTCTTACAGCTAGCTGCTATGCAATGCATAGTCTACTCTTTTGTCAATATTGTATATTGTAATTCCTGAATTTCCCCTTGGGGATCAATATAGGCCTATCTGTCTATCTGTCTTGATATCATGACGTAGCCTACCTCTGAATTCTAGCGTTCATAGGCCTACTGTTTATAAAAACGTTTTAATATCGCACAAAGTTAAAACATTAAGATAATCAAACAAATAATTGATTACTTAGGCCTATTATTTTATACTGGTTGATATGTTTTTTTTTTTTTTTTTGCCAGGGCAGTAATGCCTATCGCAAAAAACTTGAGGGGGGAAAAAAACACAAGACTTGTCCCTTTCGAGTCACCGTACAGTGGTTGCAACTTTTCGGTGGTCCATTGTGCAGTTAGCTAGCACTGAGAAGCTAGGTAGCGGAGCACACCCGGGTTTGTTTTCTAGTAGCATTTTGAAACATAATGGATTATTCGTCTTTCATACATTGAGGTATGGTAGAAATGTGTTATGTCATGTGGTTCTCCAAAAAGAATGGTATAAACATTGCATTTGACCAACACGCTAGGTTACTATGCTAACTAGCTAACATTAACAGCATAGCCGGACGCATACTATTAGCTCAGGCAACTTGGTTAGTATTGCATTGCATTGAGCAGGTCGCGGGCCCCAGTTAACATGGGTTGAGTTAAGTTAGCTACACTTTGAACGCGATTCTGCAAGTTGTGTCGTTTATCCAAGCAATGCTTAGTACTGCATGCAACATCAACATTTGACGTAAATCAATGACGTCTCTGTCTAGTGTAGGTATACGTTCTGAAACATACATAGCGTAATGCTATATCAATAAGTTAACGATAGCCTTCTCTCTCCCTCCCTCTGATGCAAAGCCAAGTTGGACCTGTTCCCCTGTCATGGTGTGTTTTGCTATGTCGCTTGCACATATACATGTGAGTGCACTTGTATTTTCGATCGACAAGTCAAAACTACCAGCAGGTAATCGACGGCGTTAACGTTAAGATTTCGTTAACGTTAGCCATGTTTATATAGGCTAAACTGACCAGACCGTAGTGCCTCATGAACGCGAGACTGGGAGTCCTGTTCTTAAAGTATATATAATAATAGGCCCTGGTGATTTATCGTATTAGTGCACTGCAATTTAGCTGTTCATATATATCGCAGTCAGTGTAAATCAGACGGATTTAGCCGTTGACCTGCTGCAGGGATCCGAGTGGGAATGATGCTGTCTCACTAGGTTCGAGTGGAATGTGTTGGTTATTTTGACGTGCAGACGAACATCTGAATAACATTGTACATCATGTAGGCCTACGGTACATGTATTATGTTAATGATATTACTCTGAACGGTTCATTTTTCTATTGTTGATGGTTTTTGGACCTTAGCGCTCGAGCAAGACCATAACTGTCCATCCACATGCATCCATAAAATGCACACTTACACATTCTTGTACATGTGAAATGCCATACCCATCTATATAAAATGCACACAATACACATCCATGTAGCCTGGACAGGTCAATAGATACATGTAGCCTAGACAGGTAAGTAGTACACATCCATGTAACCTAGACAGGTAAATAGATACACATCCATGTAGCCTAGACAGGTAAGTAGTACACATCCATGTAGCCTAGACAGGTAAATAGATACACATCCATATTCATATACGTTAAATACCATCCACATGTAAAATGCATCCACCTGTGCTCATGAATACACACTCACACACACTCTCTCTCTCTCTGCCGTATATTCACACACACACACACACACACACACACACACACACTATAAAATCTAAATCAAAAGGTGCTTTATTAGCGTGACTGTTTGGTAGAGTGTTGCCAAAGCTAGTGGTGCAGATAACACAGTGGAATCACAAGGGAAAGAACACAGAGACGCAGAATGTACTCTTTAAACATGTGAGCACAGCATATAAACAGTAGCAGATATAATGCTAGGATGATAGGTAGGGGTGAGTGTGTGTGTGTGTGTGTGTGTGTGTGAGAGAGAGAGAGTGCGTTTCTGTGTGTGTGTGTGTGTGTGCATATGAGTCTGTTTAACACTAGGTTCACAGGTAGGGGTGAGTGTATGTGTCTGTGTGTGAGAGAGAGAGAGAGTGCATCTGTGTGTGTGTGTGTGCATATGAGTCTGTTTAACAGGTTCACATAAAGGGTCATTCCGTGTCAAATCACCCAGTGCTGGAAAGTGACCCTCTCCGAAAAAATCTGAAATAAATCACAGGTGTTTGTAGACTAGACCTATGCACAAATCTGAAATAGTATACCTGGATCACTAATGGTTTAAAATCTACAGCCCTTTGAAGCTTCAAGTCATTTTAAGCATTGTGGTGAACAGTCCTTCTTGGTCAACTTGCAACGTTATTGGTTCTTTTGGTATTTCACACACATCAGTGAAACTATGTGAATGGAAGCACATTTTCCTGTTGAATTAAGAAATCTAATCAGATGAGACGTGTCTTGTGTAATTTCCCCTCTGCAAAGCTCTGAAAATGGCTATAAATTCATTATGTGAAAAGACATCATCACTTTTGAAGGCTTCTCATTCGAAAGGTATGTGCCACAAATTTCATCGGGTTTTTTTCCCACTCATATATGGACTATAAGGTCATGTCCATGCATCAACTTTGGTTGTAATCGTTGTCATATTGTCAGAGCATTTTGTTTTAATTGGGCTTGATTTTCAAAAAGCCCATTTTCGTCCTATCATTTCACCATGTGGACAGTTAACAGGATTTTTTTTAATTTTACCATATCACATTCTGTATGTGAGGATCATCTGTCCAAAATTTGGGCTTGTTGCTGAGTTTCTTTATTGGAGATATGATTTTTGGAAAATATTCTCTATAAATCCACTGAACTTGCATTGGATCTGCAGTACCACTTTGCACCACATGGGGTGCTCTTTTAATACAATGGAAGTCAATGGAAGAGTAAGAGATTCACTTGTTTGCTGCACATATCCAATCTAAACACACATTTTATGGTTCATAGTTGAATTGCTCCAAGTAATGATTGCAACATGAACAACATACTACTCATAAATAAATCTTATTTAGCTAAATAAACTGATCAAGCTAAATATACACACATAAGACTGACTGATCATACATGCAGCAAGAAGATTTAGCTTGCCATCTTTGTAACAGTTTTCTACACCACCATAGAAGTTGGAAAATGCAGGCATGCAAACTCCTCACCTTTCGGCGAAATTCGCCGTTTTGAATCAAAAATAGGTGACTTACATGGTTCGTACAGATCCGATGAGAAAATATTTAGGGGGGGGGGGGGGGGGGGGTCAAGGTGAATTTAATTTACAACTGAGTTTAGAAATCATGCGCAGACGCTAACGCATCTTGAGGTGTTTCTAGAGCCGCATTTAAAACGTGTCTGATCAGCAAGGGATGCGTGAATGTAGCCCCTATGCGTTTAATAAACATTAGTGGAAGCTAATTGTTGACAAAGACGCAACGCGAACAGAACGCGCACGCCAAGCCTCTGTTGTGAGCGCAGATAGATGCGTCTGAGATGTCAGGTGGAATATAGTGATTCTGGCGAGAAGAGATGCCGAGGGATTTCACAGGTGGGCTAGTTAAAACTTTCAACTTCTATTAGAAAAAGACGCTGAGATTAGTGTAGCAAAGCATAGGTTGTTTTCTTCTAATGATGAAAGTTCGCGAAAATAGACAAACATTTAGACATAGGGGCCTAACGAGTTCTTTTGATGAAGAATGCGTGCAGTTTGAACCATCTAGATCGGCAAAAGGTGAAGCAAATAGGCAGACTTTATCAGTATATCAAAGGCTAATGACAGTTGAATTAAATGCTCATAAACTGGGCTGGTTCGTTTTGTCCAGAGACGTAGTTGATTGACATGATAATGCTGTCTGTCTTTAAGAAAAGTGGGCCCTGTTACTCGAAGCACACTGCGTATAGACCTTACGCAAAGCCTACGCAAAAGATATGCAACTCAAATGATTCGCTATAGTAACGTAGCCAAAAAAAGTTGCGACTGCTTCAGACCACACGTAACGCACGTAACCGTTTGAGTTATGTGTGTGACTTGCAACAATTTTCAGTAACACCCGGATCATTACGAGTTCGTAAGCCATGCGTAAATTAAATTTACATTTGATTGTCGAGTTACAGGAGGACCCTGATCAGTAGCCTAGTCTGTGCCTACAGGTAGCCTACAGTTTAACATGTAATATGAAGACAGTTCACATAACATCGGAGAAGAGTCTCACCTTTTTCACCCCTGACCAGTTTGCATGCCTGAAAATGAAAGTCATGAACATATTCAAGAAAAAAGGGGTTTCAAGAATTCAGTGCATTATCAGATGCAGAAAAAGCGTCAGATGCAGTTTAGAGCAGATATTTCACTTGATGAAGATGACCATGCATGTTTCCATCACATAAAAGTTTTAATCAAAAGGTATGAGGGCTCAAAACGCTATTGCCTGGATCCAAGACGCATTCATGAAAAGGAGATAACTCATCAAGTATCTTGTATGTATGATGACCAGTCAGTCTTATGTGTGTATAATTTGCTTGATCCGCTTATTTTCTCTAAATAAGATTTATTTATGAGTAGTATGTTGTTCATGTTGCAATAATTACTTGGAGCAATTCAACTATGAACCATAAAATGTGTGTTTAGATTGGATATGTGCAGCAAACAAGTGAATCTCTTACTCTTCCATTGACTTCCATTGTATTAAAAGAGCACCCCATGTGGTGCAAAGTGGTACTGCAGATCCAATGCAAGTTCAGTGGATTTATAGAGAATATTTTCCAAAAATCATATCTCCAATAAAGAAACTCAGCAACAAGCCCACATTTTGGACAGATGATCCTCACATACAGAATGTGATATGATAAAATTAAAAAAAATCCTGTTAACTGTCCACATGGTGAAATGATAGGACGAAAATGGGCTTTTTGAAAATCAAGCCCAATTAAAACAAAATGCTCTGACAATATGACAACGATTACAACCAAAGTTGATGCATGGACATGACCTTATAGTCCATATATGAGTGGGAAAAAAACCTGATGAAATTTGTGGCACATACCTTTCGAATGAGAAGCCTTCAAAAGTGATGATGTCTTTTCACATAATGAATTTATAGCCATTTTCAGAGCTTTGCAGAGGGGAAATTACACAAGACACGTCTCATCTGATTAGATTTCTTAATTCAACAGGAAAATGTGCTTCCATTCACATAGTTTCACTGATGTGTGTGAAATACCAAAAGAACCAATAACGTTGCAAGTTGACCAAAAAGGATTGTTCACCACAATGCTTAAAATGACTTGAAGCTTCAAAGGGCTGCAGTTTTTAAACCATTAGTGATCCAGACATACTATTTAAGATTTGTGCATAGGTCTAGGCTACAAACACCTGTGATTTATTTCAGATTTTTTTGGAGAGGGTCACTTTCCAAATTGGCTGAAATTGGGTGATTTGACACGGAATGACCCTAAAGGGATATTCCGCCATTTTTGGAAATACGCTCATTTTCCACCTCCCCTCGAACAAAACAATCGATATTTACCTTGTTCCCGTTCATCCAGCCATTCTGTGAATCTAGCGATACAACTTTTAGCTTCAGCCTGAGTGCATTCTAAACCATCTCTCTCTCCCTCCCTCTCTCTCTCTCTCTCTCTCTCTCTCTCCCTCCCTCTACCCTCTCTCCCTCCCTCTCCCCCCCCCCCCCCCCCCAGACATGTCTGATATCCGCCTCTCTCTGCTGCGGCGGGACGCCCTGAGTGCGGCTAAGGAGGTGTTGTACCACCTGGACATCTCTCTGGGCAGCTCCCTGCAGGGCCCCCCCTCCTCCGGCCCCCCCTCCGGCCCCCCCCCCGCCACCGTGGACAAGAGCACCGTGGACCTGGTGGAGGAGTTCATATAC
>NC_084994.1:2428090-2438090 GCF_963854185.1 Sardina pilchardus
TCACCATAGCTAGAGATGGCATGGTGCTTTTTCCAGTTAGCCTATTAGCCTTTGACAAGAGTGAGGGATCTAACAAGCAACCGAATAAAGGACGCATCAGTTAACTTCATCTATACTGACTGAGGGCCTGCCCTGACATAACAGTGTAGTCATGTAGACAAATAAGTTATATGTCACACTCTATTGTGTATTAAAGAATGAATGAATTTGCTCGAGGGGAGGTGGAAAATGAGCGTATTTCCAAAAATGGCAGAATATCCCTTTAAGAGTGAGTCCAAAAAGTCTGCCAGGACGCAGAAGGTCATGGGCGGATCTAACAAGCAACCGAATAAAGGACGCATCAGTTAACTTCATCTATTCTATACTGACTGAGGGCCTGCCCTGACATAACAGTGTAGTCATCTAACAAGCAACCGAATAAAGGACGCATCAGTTAACTTCATCTATACTGACTGAGGGCCTGCCCTGACATAACAGTGTAGTCATCTAACAAGCAACCGAATAAAGGACGCATCAGTTAACTTCATCTATTCTATACTGACTGAGGGCCTGCCCTGACATAACAGTGTAGTCATCTAACAAGCAACCGAATAAAGGACGCATCAGTTAACTTCATCTATAGGCTACTGACTGAGGGCCTGCCCTGACATAACAGTGTAGTTATAGATAAACGTAGACAAATAAGTTATATGTCACACTGTATTGTGTAATAAAGAATGAATGAAATCGCGACCGCCTAGCGCGCAACCGACGTGGTGCGCAAACGATGCGGTGAATGCACGACACTTGTGCAACAACGCACAGCTTCGCAAATCACACAAACACCCCCAAAGTTCAGTGCGCAAAAGCCCCAACATCAAGCATCTGAATCAAACAGTCCAAAAATAAAAGTGGGATCTCCTGGAAAAGAATAAAGATGTTTAGCTAACAGTCTGTTGCGATGCCGCTCCGACACGTATGTGAAAAGGAATCTCAAATGTGCACGTTACAAAAAAGGTATAGGCCTACTGTACTTGCTGTAATCCAATGAATAGAAAAGAGTAGGCCTAATCCACAGGGGAAAGGGTAACAGTAGATTCAGCATGCAAGGCCTCTAACGCACGTAACTTCATTCGCCAGCCGGCTTCACACGGGTAACAAACGGGGGGCAAGCCCTCTCTCCGCGCATCTATTTAAACTACAGTAAGGGCAATACCAGTCACTACTGCCCAAAACGCGTTCAACAGTCAGCTGACATCAAGACATGAAGTATATCATTTCAGAATATGAAAACATAGGCCTATATGAAACAAGGTGATTTTGGCAACCTTTAGGCTACAAAATAGCAACTTGTTTTGAGATAGGGCTGAAATACTACAAAATAGCAACTTGTTTTGAGATGGGGCTGAAATACTACATTGGTAAATTGAGTTGACAGGCTACGTTATGTTAATTAAATGATAAACTGTTAGTTACATAGCTCTCGCTTTAGATTGGGGGACTGCAGAATTTACTACAAGCAGGTAACAAGTGGCTTGTTAACTGTAGTTACATAGTTCTCGCTTTAGATTGGGGGGCTGCAGAATTTACTACAAAGAAATGTATTTTTTCACCATTAACAAGCTGCTTGTTAACACTCACAAGCTGCACGTTAACTGTTAACAAATATGCTTGTAAGTAACTTTAAATGCTGCTTATTAACACTTACAAGCTGTATGTTCACAGTTAGTTAATGTTATTAAAGGATAACAACAGTTAACTGACTGTTAGTAACTAGTTGTTAACTGCTTGTTATGCACTGTTAATAGCTAATAAGCACATGTTATTCTAAAGCGTTACCCATATGTCTTAGCATAGATAAATTGATATTATGCGAGGCAGCTGCCAGCGAAACCTTTTTGTCAACCGTGAGTTTTTGAATTATAAATCTACACACCTCAAGCACGTCTTGACACTTTGTAAACAAACGTCAAAGCAAAAGTGACATTTCGTGAAGTAATTTCTTTGTTAAGCTATGTGATGACACAACATTTTACCGTAGGCAGTTCTTTATTCAGTTCACCTTGCATACGCTTTCAAAATCAAAGACTGGTTGGTGTTCTTTCTGGATTTAAATGGCATTCAGAAGGTCAATGACAAAGTCCACGTTCCACATTCTCATATCAACCTAAATTAAGGAGGTGCTAGATTAGTCTGGTTCTTTTAAAAAAAATAAATCACGCCTATTTCATAAGCCCGCCTTGATTCCGAATTTGCGCGGTGTGGGTGTGTGTGTGTGTGTGTGTGTGTGTGTGTGTGTGTGTGTGTGTGTGTGTGGGCGGCCGGAGACTGGTTTGTAGCCGCACACCTCCCTGAGCACGACGGCAAGATACAACAGAAGGTGTGTGTGTGTGTGTGTGTGTGTGTGTGTGTGTGTGTGGGCGGAGATGGGAGAATGAGAGAGGCGCGCAACAGAAACGTGTAAAAAAACCCGCGAATGGGAGAATTCCCCCCATAATGATTTGTCAGCTCACAGCTTCTCCTATGTGATGGAGTGTGTGTGTGTGTGGGTGTGTGTGTGTCAGTATCGGTGTGTAGGTCTGAGTGAGACAGTAACTGTGGGTGTATGACACACACACACACACACGCGCGCGCGCGCACGCACGCACGCACGCACGCACACACACACACACACACACACACACACACACACACACAGCACACACACACACACACACACACACACACACACACACACACACAGCAGGGGCGTAGCCAGAGGGGTGGCTCCGGGTGGCACAGGCCACCCTTGAGATTCAATTGGCCACCCCAGGTGCCACCCCAAACTCCTAGTCTACTATTCGCCATTAACAGTCAAAGGCGAGAAATTTCTTGATGCACTTGCAGCACACTAGTTTGAAATATCAGGGTTCAGAAATACAAGCAATCTAGCAAACATGCTTGCAGTTATAGGCTACATGGCTTATTGTTTTTAGCATGTGAGTTTACAATAGGCCTACAGGCTACTGCTTGCGCTAACACGAAAACATATATTTACCTATCGCATCTGCCAGTGCCCATTTATCTTATTACACACCCACAAAACCCAGTATTGTAATTGTGGAATCACGTATAGGCACATTTTTAGATCTGCCTATTCTACCTACTCAGCCGACACTGTTGTATTGTTATGTTGTATTGTAAATAGTCTACTACCCTAATGTAATATTGACATTGTGGAAAGTTTATAGCTTAGGCCAGTGTTAAGATAGAATGTGATTAACTTAAATTGAGGACAAAATAAGACAGTGTAGGGTGCACATGAGAGCATAAAACCATCCAAACTAAAGTGCCACTTGGAAACAACGCACCCCTGTCAAAGACAAACCTGTCGAGTAGTACTTTGAGGTAATATCAGCAGTCAAAGACTTCACAAATGTAATGCCAAACATCTGCATTTTCCACACAAATAGGCCAGGCACTTTGCATGTCTTATGTAGGCTACCTCACCATATTCATTGGCCTGAATGCTAAATATATATAGTGGTCACAACTTTATGAACTTGTGAAATTATGGGTTCCAAAACCAGACCAGTTAAGAACCACTGGCAAAAAAACATTTCACACTTCCACTTTTGCTCAAACGAGTTTTGTTCAGAGCTGAAAATGAGCTGAAAACTGTATTTGACATTTTATCCAATTACATTTTATTAAATTATTATTTGATGTGAATGTATGGTCTTTGTCCTTCTTTGTCCTTCAGTTTATGAGTATGGTGCTTGGTGCATGTGTTACACTTATGAAGTATTTACTCCATTTGGTGACATATTTAATGAGTGTGGATATTCTGAAAGAATATAAGAGTTCCGTATGGTTCAGCAAAGTGTTTTACTTGAGTCTCAGATTTAAACTTACAAATTCAATACATGACAAGTTCAATACTTGTACAATATACAATATATAAATAACAGTATGACTTAGGCTATATAGTGCAATTATAATAATAATGATAGCAATAACAACAACATATAAATACAACGTCTAAATCTCTATTACTACGATCGTCTTTATGTGCAAACGACCCCGCTGCCATGGCAACGATAAACTAAATCGCTCAGCTGCTAGTCAGCTGTTTCACTCGGACAGTTGACATTTTTACCATCATCAAGGACGGTTCAGAAACAGTAGGCGATAACATTTCATTTTACTGCCCTGTTGTTGCCATTATTACATTTCTATGTAATAGTGGAGACAAGTGTTAACACCTGACCACTCACACTCAATTTGGCAAAGGGATTAGGCTACCGATGTTCAGGGCATGCTAGCACTAGCAATCTAACGTTAATGTTCCGGTTTTAACAAATCGCTACATTAACAACCACTCGCAACATATTTACTATGAGTGACAAAATTACAGTTCCAATACCGAACAAGATAGACTGTTACATTGTTCTGATACACATTCATATGTGAACCCACCTGAAAGAATATAAGAGTTCCGTATGGTTCAGCAAAGTGTTTTACTTGAGTCTCAGATTTAAACTGAAGAACTCCGTTCGAACCCACAGCTTTAAACTTACAGGTGGTCGCGTGGCTGGAATGTTAGGGTATACTAAATAGGGAGTGTCTGCAACATACTTAAAGGCTATAGATTAAACATAAACACTTAGCCTACTATATAACTAATAAGAGTACAGTATTATACTCTATGTGCCACACTCTCCCCCACTTTTAAAAATGTCTCCTGACATTCAGGGCTGTCCTTGAAAGGACTGCACACACATACTGTATATAGAACACACACTAAGATAGCAAATGCACTGAAAACAACAACTACCAAGGCCTCCAAAGCATTAGAGGAGCTTGGAGGCTATGCCAATGGGGCACAACATTGATCTCTCCCACACCTATGTCACTGTCACTAGGCACACCTGGCACAGTGTAAGTCAGTCTCTGCGGAGGGTACCTGTGTCTTCGTGGGTACAGGTAGGGTAAGGATGCCATGGCACCGTGGTCAACCACGGCAGGGGACAGGTGGTGTGGGACCTGTGCCTCTTTTGGATGCTCCTCCAGCCCTACACTATCTGCACCAGTAGATTGGGGTGGGGACCTGTGATGCTCAGGAACATGACAGACCATGGGGATAGGTGAGTGTGGTGCATGACAGACCATGGGGATAGGTGAGTGTGGTGCATGACAGACCATGGGGATAGGTGAGTGTGGTGCATGACAGACCATGGGGATAGGTGAGTGTGGTACAGAGTCAGGGACATGTGACATGGGCAGCAGGGGCCCAGGGGCAGGGGATAAGGGCCTGGGGGCAGGGGACAAGGGCCTGGGGTCAGGGGTCAAGGGCTCAAAGGGGTCAGCATCTGGATCCAGCAAGGACTCCTCTTCTCTCCGGATGACTGAGCGACGGCTCCGCAAGGGGTATCTGAGTCCATACTCCAGCTCTGAGTCACATTCTGAGTCTGAGTCACTGTGCTCTGTCTGCCTTGTTGTGAGGGGAGGATTTGTTGGCCTCCTTATTGGCTTTTTACGGTGCACACCAGGGGCTACAGACTCAACCGGCTCCTCCACAGGTAAATGGTCACAGGGTAAGAGAAGGTTACGATGAAGCACTCTCATGCCTCCTTTACCATTCTCTGCAGTCACCTCATAGACGGGACCATCAGGAGTCTTTCTTCGAGTTACTATGTGGACCTTGTCTTCCCAGTATGATCTGAGCTTCCCGGGGCCCCCGCGCTCAGATAAGTTCCTGACCAGGACTCTGTCACCAGGTTGCAATTCATGACCGTAGATCTTTTTGTCATAGTTCAACTTGCCTCGAGCTGCCCCCTTCGTTGCTGTTTGACTGGCGATGGAATATGCCTCTCTCATCCTCTCTTGCCACTTTGCCACATAGTCCTTGTGTCCAACCCGTTTTTCACAGTCTCCAAGATTGAACAGTAGATCAATAGGGAGTCTGGGGGATCTGCCAAACAGGAGAAAATAGGGGGAATAGCCAGTTGCTTCTGAGCGGGTGCAGTTGTAAGCATGGACAACTTTGGGCAAAGAGGTCTTCCAGTCAGCTTTCTCCTCCTCTGTCAGGGTTCTTAACATGCCCAGCAGTGTCCTGTTAAACCTCTCCACCTGGCCGTTCCCCTCCGGATGATAAGGGCTGGTGTGAGACCCCCGTATATCACACAGTTCTTTCAACCTCTTGAGGAGTTGGTTGTCAAACTCCTTTCCCATGTCATGGTGGATTTTACATGGAAAACCAAATCGGAGGATGAAGTCGTTGAACAGCTTGTCTGCAACTGTCTTGCCGTGCTTGTTTTTAGTCGGGTAGGCCTGTGCAAATCGGGTGAAGTGGTCCATTACCACCAGGATGTACTCAAATCCATGCTTACAGGTCTCCAGATGAAGAAAGTCAACAGACACCATCTCAAATGGGTAGGAAGTCTTAATGGATTCGAGTGGGGCTCTTGTTTGTCGCTGTGGCTTTTTCTTTTTGAGGCACTCACATTTCTTGGTGACAAACTCTTCAACATCAACATGCATTCTTGGCCAGAAGAATCTTTCTCTGATGAGGCTCAATGTTCTTTCCACCCCCAGATGTCCCATCTTCTGATGTAGCTCTTGGAATATGAGAGGGTGGAAAACACGGGGTAGAACAAGTTGGTCTTTCTCCACTGTCCTCCTGTGTAATACCCCTTCACTATTGAGGTAAAGCTTCGGCCACTGTCTTAACAGGGTGCAAACATCGGAGTCTTCCACATACAGCTCATGCTTTGCTGGCCTCTGATTACGATGGATGTACAAGAGGGTTCTGCCCACAACTGGATCTTTCTCCTGGGCTTCCCTGAGTTCTTCAGGAGTTAGGGGAGGACCTAAGGTGTCGGAGGGTGCATCGGGGACAAGCGTCAGAGCCTGGACATACACACTCTCCCATGTAGGTTCTTCTCTCCCCACTGTGACTCCAGTCATGGTGGCGCTGATGGCATCTGGCTGAATCTCCTCTGTGCACTGACCCATGAAGCTGTTGATGTCCAAAGGCATGCGTGACAGCCCGTCTGCATCTGCATTGGATTTCCCAGGCCGGTATTTAATGGTGAAATTGAAGTCGGCCAGCTCCGCTACCCAGCGATGACCGGTGGCGTTCAGCTTCGCAGTGGTGAGAACATAGGTGAGCGGGTTGTTGTCAGTGTACACCACAAAAGATGGGGCATGGTACAGGTAATCTCTGAACCTCACACAAATGGCCCACTTCATGGCCAAAAACTCCAGCTTGCCTGAGTGCATGTGGTAATTTTTCTCAGGAGGTGTAAGAGTCCTGGAGCCATATGCAATTACCACCATTTTCCCACCTTGTCTCTGATAGAGGACCGCTCCAAGGCCATCTTGTGAGGCATCACAGTGCATGACAAATGGCTGTGTCATGTCTGGATAACCTAGGATTGGAGGGGATAACAGACAGTCAATCAACTGGTCCAACACAGACTGGTGGTGCGCCGTCCAATTAATAGGGGTGCGAGAAGACTTTTGGCTGGAATTCTTTGTTGTTTTCTTCCCTCTTCCCCTGGATACTGCGGCTGCTGGTGGGTTGGGTGAGCCTGGGCCTGGTGTGTCTCCAGAGAGGAGGGCATACAGAGGCTTTGCAACCTTTGAGAAGTCCTTAATGTATGGCCTGTAGTATGAGACAAAACCTAGGATCTGTCTCAGCTGTCCTACAGTTGCTGGCCTCCTCTCCTTTAGTGCCTGTACAGGAGCTATGTCCTTTGGGTCCATGGTATACCCATCTTCACTGACCATTCGCCCTAGGAACCTCACATTCCTCTTGAAGAGCTCACATTTGCGGGGAGTTAGTTTAACACCATGCTGCTTGTACCTTTTCAACACCATTCTCACATGCTCCAAGTGAGTTTCAAAAGAGGGGCTATGGACCAGGTTGTCATCAAGGTACGGCTGACATACTGTGTCCCTGAGACCGGCTAAGCACTCCTCCATGCTCCTCTGGAACTCGGCTGGGGCGGAGCTAAGGCCAAATGGAATTCTCGTCCACTCATAGAGGCCCCAAGGTGTGATAAAGGCAGTCAGCGGGCGACTCACCAGATCCAGGAACCCTTGGTGGTATGCTTTGCCTTGGTCGAGGACAGAGAACCAGGAACTGCCACTCAGGGAGTCCAGCATGTCTTGTATGCGAGGGATGGGGTGACGGTCTGGCACTGATTTGCTGTTCAGCTCCCTGTAGTCACAGCACAGACGAAGACTTCCATCTTTCTTCCTCACACATACCACAGGGGAAGAGTACGGGGACCTAGAGGGGGTGATCCAACCTTTGTTCAGCAGGTCCTGGAGATACTCCTTCACCTCTGTGTGGAGTGGCTTGGGGATGGACATGTACGTCCTCTGGACAGGAGCAGGGTCATGGAGTGTGATGTGCATGTTCAGTGTTGGTATACTGCCAATGTCATTCTCGTCATACCCAAATGCTTCACACTCATCATACAAGACCTTTCTCGCTGCTTCCCTCTGATGCTCAGACAGGTGCTCCAGATCAACTGGAGGGTGCCACTTTGGTCTGTGTGTTTTTCCACAGCTGGTGTTTCCTCCCTCACTCTGCATTCCTCTGCTTCCAGGGCTCAGGCTGACGGCAGAACAGGTGACATGGTGAGTGGACATGGAGGCTGAGCCTTCCGGTTCATCGGGAGGGAGCGTGGCAGCATACACAGCCTTCACTGTATCCAGGTGGCCAAGGATGGTGCGCTGGTCTAGAACAATGGAGTGATTAGTGGTGTTGGCAATGGGAATTTGGATGAGATCCCTTCCTCTGACAGCGTCTGTCCTTATCAGGCCCTCTGTAACTTCCAGGCCATCTGGGAGTGGATGCAGGTCACTGGGACTGAAGAGGACTTCATGACCCCTGAATCTGGCTCCCAAACAGGCAGGCACAGAAATGGTTGTCACCTCGTTAGCAGACAGGTGGATTCGTCTGCGGCCTGTAGTCACCACTGCCACACTTTCATGTTGGTCTGGAGTCTGTATTAGCTTCACCACCATTCTGGCTATCCTGGGCCTGATAGAAAATGTGGTACTGACAGTCTGGATTGCTGCAGGGTCCACTCTGGAGCCAGGGCTCTGTGCTTTGACCACTTCCTCGATGACATTGTATCCTATTATAGGTCGCTCTGCCATGCCGGGGTCATCTGACACAAGGACGGGTACAGCGAGGGCCTCTGTTTCTCCCTCTGGATTGCACAACCTGAAATCCACTTCAATCCAGCCACAGAAAGGGATCTCAGTCCTGTTTGCTGCTAACCCAGTCAATGTATCTGGTCCCAGGAGTTCTTTAATGGGCCTGAGAATGGTGTGGGGGAGATGTTCAGCCCTCCAGGCATCATTGATGACAGTGGCCTGTGCTCCACTGTCCCACAAAGCTTCCACAGTGATGTCATCTATCCTGCAGCTCACCAGGCACTGTTTTCCAATGAGGCTCACTAGCTTAGTTCTTCTGTGTGGCTTCATGTAGCTTACGTGCATGGGCGTTGGTGGTGGCACGGAGGGGTGAATGCTGTTTATCTGCAGTGTTCTCTCACCTCCCTCCTTTTCAGCTCTGTGGTGGGACCTGGAGCCTGGAGCTACTGGCGGTCTCCTCTCAGTAGCCCATTCTCGTTTCCCGTCTGTCGTAATTTCCGACACCCTCGAGAGACATGGCCAGATTCCCCACAGCGGAAGCAATGATCACAGAAATCTCCTCTCTGTGCCTGTTGACATGCTGCACAGCCCCTGGGTCTTTGCCTGGCCTCTGGTCTCTCTCTTGCTGCTGGCTGATATGTGGGTGGTCTCTGTGAGCGCTGGGTGGTGGCTTCCATGGCTGCGAAGAACACTTGCCTCATATCATACATATCAGCCCTGAGCTGCTCTAGCATTAGATGGGTGGCAGAGTCTTGGGATGGAGCTGGCTTTGGCTGAGCCTGTGGCTCCTTTGCAGTCACTGAGGAGGAGCTTTTCGTGGCTGCTGGAGCTGCACTGGAGGTATCTGCCTGGATTTCACACAGAC
>NC_084994.1:2443090-2448090 GCF_963854185.1 Sardina pilchardus
GTTTACCTGGAACCCCTCACATGTTTTTAAATCTTTTTGTATCTGTATTTTTTGCCGCGTTTGAAAGTGACTTTCATTGCTTATTTTGTAATGCTTTTACATTTCCTTTCAATTCAGAAAAATAAACATGACTGACAAAAGTTACTTTGATGTTGTTTTAATTATCCATTGTTGCCATCCATTGTTAACAGGTCAGAATTATAGCAATTCAATTCAGTACCAGGTCTAAGGGTGTTCGGTGGGTCATCTGTTTATAAACAAATAACAGAATATTGTTTTCAGTACCACTGTTGCAGAAATCACATACTGTATAGGCAGGTATCCATTAATTTTACACACGTTCCAGTCATTTTCGTTACTAAGGACATTGTGACATCACAAAACATATTTCCTAACAGCAGAGTTCTCTGGTTACTAAGGACATCACACCATTCTCCAAATTCAGTTGACATTCATCATGATTCTTGAATGTTGTTATTCTTGTTATAAGTGTGTATTAGTTTATTTGTTAAACTATCTTATAAATTGGAATTTTACATATTCTGTGCTTTAATCAGACTATTCTGCACACGTAACAACACTGACTGTGACATCATAATTTCCAGACAGCCGAATGTCTTTGAGTCTGTCCAGAGCCATATAAAGAGAGAGTTGCGACAACCCGGGTACAGAAAATTCGGTTTGTGACGTGGTTCGTGTAACTTCAAGTAGTTCAAATCAGAGGTTCAAATAGTTCCCGGAAGCGATTTTGACTGTTCGTTAGAATCATAAAATAACCGTCTTTTACTGTCTGTTAACGAGTGTTCGATCCTAACTTCCGGGAACTATTGTTGAGAAAATATGGAACATTAGCGTCAATGGAGTTGTCGCAACTCTCTCTTTATATGGCTCTGAGTCTGTCATTAGGATGTCATGAAAGCTCTGTGACATCACAAAGCCACAACGTTGCGATCAGAGTTCCCTTTTATGTGTGGTACTGTCTGGATCAGCCAGTGTCATATCAGATCAGACAAAGCCCTTACACACACAAGCAGCACGGGGAGCACACACACACACACACACACACACACACACACACACACACACACACACACACACATCATCATAACACACCCTGCACCACACAGAGACATTATGGCATCGTAAAGACACTGTTTTCTGTAGGTCTGATCCAACAGTCCAAGGCAGCTATGGTCAGCATGTAAAAGCACTTTAAACCTCACGGCTCAGCTCGGTGGACACACACACACACACACACACACACACACACACACACACACACACACACACACACACACACACACACACACACACACACACACACACACACACACACACACACACACACACACACACACACACACACACACACACACACACACACACACACAACTGAGGATACGGCCTGAACGTGTTAACAGTCTGTGTTGCTGATAGTTGAAAGGTGAAAGTTCATCGCTTGCATCACAAGAGGAGTCGTGGATCTGGAGTAGCTCACTCGGAATTAGAACCGGTCTGTATCTGCTGCTATGGTAACGGGTCCAGAGCCGGTCCGTATCTGCTGCTATGGTAACGGGTCCAGAGCCGGTCCGTATCTGCTGCTATGGTAACGGGTCCAGAACCGGTCCGCATCTGCTGCTATGGTAACGGGTCCAGAACCGGTCCGTATCTGCTGCTATGGTAACGGGTCCAGGATTTGGGTTTAGGTATGAGATTATGTGGGTCTCTAGTGAATTAGTGAGTGTATGTGTGTGTGTGAGTGAGTCTGTGTGTGTGCGTGCATTCAGTGGAAGAAGAGTTCCTGACAGATCCGCTGTGTGTCGTCCGGTGATGTCACAGAGTGGCCCACAGTCCTTGGGTCCGCAAAGATCTCGTAGTCATTTCCTCCCTAAACAGGAAACAGGAAGTTAGCAGGAGCCATGGGCTTATGGACAGAGTGTTACGGGTGGGTGTGTGTGTGTGTGCATTCCATGTATGTATGCTGCATGTGTGTGTGTGTGTGTGTGTGTGTGTGTGTGTGTGTGTGTGTGTGTGTGTGTGTGTGTGTGTGTGTGTGTGTGTGTGTGTGTGCGAGCGAGAGCAACATACCGGGCTGGTCTTGTCTCCAAAGAAGTGGATGGTTTGATAAGAGTCCTGCTCCACGATGCCCAGACAGTAGCGCTTATCCCAGCCCTCTGGGAACACGTCGAAACTGATCTGACCTCCTACACACACACACACACACACACACACACATCAATGTTATAACAGTAGCGCTTATCCCAGCCCTCTGGGAACACGTCGAAACTGATCTGACCTCCTACACACACACACACACACACACACACACACACACACACACACACACACACACACACACACACACACACACACACACACACACACACACACACACACACACACACACACACACACACACACACACACACACACACACACACGTATCAAACCACAGATATAATTCCTCTCTGTAGCACATACAGATACACTCTCAGTCACTCACACTCACTTACACACACACACACATACTTACCTATTGAGAAGGCCAGTCCTTTCCCAGCAAATTCCTTTCGTAAAACAGAAACAAACGTTTCCCTGATGTTCTCCTTCTGTGAAACACAACCGTTTTCAAGGATTAATATCACACACACACACACACACACACACACACACACACACACACACACACACACACACACACACACACACACTCTCTAAGTTGACTTAAAGGTTGGGTATGGAATTCGCAAAACGGCCAGCAGATTTTAAACATATACAACTCAAGTCCCTCCCTCCACACACACACACACACACACACACACACACACACACACTACAACTGAAGTCCCTCCCTCCACACACACACACACACACACACACACACGGACCTACATTCATGCATGAGCGAGAATTCAGATGCGTGAGAGCGAGCCAAAATAACATTTGATAAATACCTTACATCTTTCAGTAGCCATAGGTGTGTATATTTGAACAGAATCTGGTTTGGTTCTTACCGGGGCATTTATCTCCTGAAATATCCGAGTTTAGTGCTGGCCCGTTGGTTCGCCCATTCCACTGTAGCTCTAAGCGGTTAAGTTTCGGTTTCATGTTCACAACACTCTTCGAGTCACAGTAAAATGTAATTTTTGTTACATAGCTTATTTATTGCGTGGGTGATTGAGTTTCCGTAGGTATCCGCTGCCTTAGTTTGTATAGAAATGAAGTGACACACAAGAGGGGAACATAGGGGACTTGCAGCAGGCATAGGCAGCAGGCCTATTGGTTTCGTTTCAGCACTGGCTCGTGGTCACCAGCTTTGTATGTGCATGAAAGGGTCGCGCGCGCGCAGGGGGGAGGGGGAGGAGGAAGAGGAGGAAGACCGTTAGATTGACGAATGAGCTGTGAAATGATGGTAGAGGGTAAAGAATACTATTGGCTGGAGTTTTTTCAGCCCTGCCCGTTCCGCAGATGATTGACGTGTTTAATTTCCATTTCAGTGCTTCCAACTCAGTGGCTGTAAGTGGGTTAGGAACAGGATTTCAAGTGATTTGGCAAAAATGGCCAAAAAAGCGAATTCCATACCCTATCTTTAAAGAAGCAAATTCCATACCCTACCTTAAAAACAGGACTAAAATATAAATGAGAGTGCACCGCTATGTTAAAAGAGAGTGGTAAACATTTGTGTCTTTGTTTTGATGAATTAGGAGAGGTTGTGCATAACCAAAGAGTTCTCATGAACATGAGGCATGGCTCTAATGACGCGCACACACACACACACACACACACACACAGAAGAGGAACTCACTTTGTCCAGCTCGAAGAATTCGATTCGTTCCTGCTGGCTGCAGCTTCGGCCAATGGGAGAGACATTGAGCATTCCATTACGGAACTCGATAAACGTTCCTCTGCAATAAAGAATGACGTCAGCATCTCTTTGTGTGTGTTTTGAGTGTGTGTGTGTGTGTTTCTGTGTGTGTGTGTGTTTTGAGTGTGTGTGTGTGTGTGTTTCTGTGTGTGTGTGTTTTGAGTGTGTGTGTGTGTGTGTGTGCTTCTGTGTGTGTGTGTTTTGAGTGTGTGTATGTGTGCGTTTCTGTGTGTGTGTGTGTGTGTGTGTGTGTTTCTGTGAGTGAGTGTTTTTGAGTGTGTGTGTTTCTGTGAGTGAGTGACTATCTATGTGTGTGAGTGAGAATCTATGTGTGTGTATATGTGTAAGTAAAGTGTGTGTGCGCTGTGGAGCTCCTGTCTGCAGGGTTAGCTGCAGTTCTCTATCTGACCACAGGGGCGCTGTTGAGCTCATATCAGCAGGGTTAGCTGCAGTTCACTATCTGACCACAGGGGCGCTGTGGAGCTCCTGTCTGCAGGGTTAGCTGCAGTTCTCTATCTGACCACAGGGGCGTTGTGGAGCTCATATCAGCAGGGTTAGCTGCAGTTCTCTATCTGACCACAGGGGCGCTGTGGAGCACCTGTCAGCAGGGTTAGCTGCAGTACTCTATCTGACCACGGGGGCGCTGTGGAGCTCCTATCAGCAGGGTGAGCTGCAGTTCTCTATCTGACCACGGGGGCGCTGTGGAGCTCCTGTCTATGGAGTGCTGCTGTCCTTTCGATCGGTTCCTCTACTATCGTTTTCTCTGATCATGTTTAAATTCAGATTACAGGGCTCTGTGTGCTTAGATGTGTCTCTCTGGGTCATAGAGCCCACTTATCCTCTCAGTGGCTTGATGTGTATGTGTGTGTGTGTGTGTGTGTGTGTGTGTGTGTATAGTGTGTGTGTGTGTGTGTGTGTGTGTGTGTGTGTGTGTGTGCGCCCGCACATGTGTGTGTGTGTGTGTGTGTATAGTGTGTGTGTGTGTGTGTGTGTGTGTGTGTGTGTGTGTGTGTGTGTGTGTGTGTGTGTGTGTGTGTGTATGTGTGTGTGGTGTGTGTGTGTGGGGGTGTGTGTAGTGTGTGTGTGTTGTGTATAATGTGTGTGTGTAGTGTGTGTGTGTGTGTGTGTGTATAGT
>NC_084994.1:2453090-2455590 GCF_963854185.1 Sardina pilchardus
CCGTATTTTGTATTTTATTTTGTTACATTTTCTACGCCAGCAAAAAGTCACTCCAGCACATAGCAAATGCAGCTGGAAAAATCATATGTGTGTGTGTGTGTGTGTGTGTGTGTGTGTGTGTGTGTGTGTGTGTGTGTGTGTGTGTGTGTGATAGCATAGGGGAAACCCTCCCCTCCCTTCAGGACATCTACACAACCCGCCTCACCCGCAAGGCACTCACAATTGTGAGTGATGCAAATCACCCCTCACACAACCTGTTCAACCTCCTGCCCTCTGGTAGGAGGTGCCTGTACAGGAGCCTCCCCTCCCGCACAGCCAGACTCGCCAACAGCTTCAACCATCAGGCTGTGAGACTGCTGAACTCTCTCACTCCCTCAGCCTCAGCCCCAGCCCCAGCCACCAGAAACCTCAGACTGGCTGGAGTCTAGAGATCTGACCCCCCCCCCCCCCCCCCCCACACACACACTGGACTCAGACACACCAAATGACTGTTTTTGCACTATGGACATTGCACTGATAACAAAGCAAAGTATTCATATTACCTCTTATCCTGTTACTGTATCTTGTTATTTTCTTTATAATATGTGTACCCTGCCATTCTATGGAACAAGCCTTAAGCTCTCTGCACTTTATTGTATGTCTCTGCACCTTACTGTTGTCATGTCCTGTCTGCCCTGGTGGTGTCATGTTCTGTCTTGTCTGGATGTACGTATGTCTACGCATGGGATAGCGGGGGACGTAATTTTGATTCCTTTGTATGTATAACACATGTGAAGTATTGACAATAAAACTGACTTGACTTGACTTGACAGTATTTGTATTTTTGTAACAAAATAGTTTTTGATGTATTTGTGCCCACCTCTGTGTGTGTGTGTGTGTGTGTGTGTGTGTGTGTGTGTGTGTGTGTGATAGGATGGTTATGTTTATCTGGCAGACGCTTTGTCCAAAGCGACGATAAAAACAATATAATAATTAATTTAACAGCAAACAATTTCAAAACAGTTGGTCAGACTACATTCGGGAAAATAGCAACATAATGAAAATAAGCAATGCAAACAAAGGAGAACAACAACTGCCTATAAAAAAAAGAAAAAAGAAAAAAAGAAAATAAAAATTGGCCTTTTATACAAACCATAACCCATAAGAAGTGATTAATAGACTAAGTGCATGTAGAACAGAGCTATGCCTAAGACCCCCTTGTTACTAGCCCTTTCAGATGTTACTCTGGGAACATCCTTCCTTGTTGTTCAACTTGACTCTGGATCAATTATCTCACAGTTACAACATTAAACATCTACTGTAGTCATGGGGCGGTGTTTTTTTCCCCAGGGTTTGTTTTTGGAGATCATTTCTAGCCCGGTACAGTAGGGGGCAGCAGCACGTCTCTCTGGATTGACTGCAGCCACCGTCAGATCAGTCGCAGAAGGAGAACTCGCCGTCGAGGAGGGAGATCCAAAGCTGTCGAAGTAACAAACACAGTCAGTTTCTTGTGAGTTTTAAAGCCATTTTAGACGTTAAATGTTTGTCCATTATTTAATGAAAAGATGCCGACGAACAGTTTACTTCAACCGTCCTCTGAAAGATATGGGGGCATTTCTGTTAGCTACAGTGCGGGAAATGTTAGCGTACAGTTAACGTCAGCTAGTTGGCTAGGCTAAGTGAAATGCTATGCAAACAATTTCAACACTGTCATGTAACGACACGGTATAAAACATGGTGTTATGTTGTGCTGTTAACGTTACATTTCTGTTTAATATCTCAGGTTAATACCCAACTTAAACTCCGCTCTTATTAGTTAAAGTGACGTTTTGGTGCATACAAGTTAGTTGTTAGACATAACAAAGTTATCTCGCTAAACAGTCGACTCAAAGGAATTAAACCGACCAGTCAAACGTGAGGGGAAACCAGACGTTTGAGCCGGACATTCAATCACTCACAGACAGGCTGGTTTGAGTGCTGCTTGTTTTGACTGGTTAAATCTTATTTTTTTGTGTTCAGATCCGTCGAGTCCGTTGAACGGGAGAATGGAGGATTTGAGCGACGATACGACCGTGTTCTCCATGCTGAAGTCGTTCAAGAGCTCCATGGCGCGGCCCGAACGCTCGCAGTCACAGCCTACTACCTATGGATCTGGCAGCGACTTGGGCAAACTATACACACATAAGATGGAGGTAAGGTGTGTGTGTGTGTGTGTGTGTGTGTGTGTGTGTGTGTGTGTGTGTGTGTGTGTGTGTGTGTGTGTGTGTGTGTGTGTTGACACTCACTACTGTGTGTGTGTGTGTGTGTGTGTGTGTGTGTATGAGTTAACACTACTGCATGTTTGTGTGTGTGTTTGCGCATCCTAAGTCCGGAAGTGCTAAGTGTCCAGTTTTAGACAAAGTTGATGTGGTGTTTTATTTAGGTGTGTGTGCACTGCACGTCAAAGCTGATGTGGTGTTTTATTTAGGTGTGTGTGTGTGTGAGTGTGTGCATCAAAGTTGATGTGTTATTTTATTTAGGT
>NC_084994.1:2460590-2470590 GCF_963854185.1 Sardina pilchardus
TGGTGAATAATAATAATAAAAACTATTTTCGATCGGATATTTCCTGTTGCATGTGGGCGAACCTGGCAACCTCTCTAGGTGCTAGGTGACGCGCCCGCCATCTACAGTAGAGCGGTCGGGGTTTAGAAGATGGAAGCTGTTACCAGTTCCCAAAATAATAACATTTGGATTTAAAGACTATTCAACTCAACAGAAGAAACGATTCGCCGAGTGCAAGGTGTGCAGCGCAAAAATATCCGACACATCCAGCACCACGTCAAATTTTATCCGCCATTTCCGACTAGGCTACACAAGAAAAGTAAGAAATGTCTCTAGCTAATTTCACATTATTTTTTAATCGAACGTTAGCTGGCAGCTAACATCCCATCTCCATCAACGTGACAAGAGCCTACTATTTGCATCACATTAAGTTTTATCATGTTGACTTAGTTTCACATTGATCCCGCCTATCAAATAGGCTAACAGACAATTTGACTGAAATACGGTATCTGAAAATCACTCAGAGTGCGCAAACCTCCTCCAAGCGAACACATCACCTCCTCTTGCATCCATCCATAACTTTTTGAGTTATCTTGCGAACAAACAAACATATACAGACAAACCAACAAACCCCGATAAAAACATAACCTCATTGGTGGAGATAAAAACTTCGAAACGGTCTTTGTCCCGACGCACAATAATTGTTCACATTCTCGATAATGTCGAGGGGAAGCTGAGACAAATCATGCATGACCGCAAGTAGGCCTAGGCTATTTCTTTGCGTTGGATGAGAGTAGGCTACAGATGTGATGGATGTTACATCACATCTGTACTCTCATCATGGACGTTAGGAAATGTCTATACATTCTTAAAAATGGAGTGGGAGCATACAGTAAATGCATTGAATATGAGGCTATGCTGCACTAACTGGTTTTCAGTTTTGTGCTATCATTGAATGATGATTTATGTGAGCCCTTTGCACTGAAATTAATAATTTTCACTCATGTGGCTGTGAAATACATGTATTTGTCGTTAGGGAATGTATAGGCCTATTAAAAATGCATGTGAGCATGTCACAAATGAAATGTATATACAGTATGTAATATACATTTAATTCTTATTCAGAATTATTTTGTAGCTTCTCTCATGTCTGATGTGCGAAAGTGTGCAGCCACATTTGGCCCTCTGATGGTGGTGATAAAAAATTGTGGCCCTCTTAGTCATGAAAGTTGCCCATCCCTGGTCTACCACATCAATGTAGCTGTTAGTTTGTTAGCGCTAGCTGCTTTTATTTTTGTTAAATCATAAAGTATAACAGCCAAACAACATGCACAAACCCTATTACTGTAAATGTATATGACATAAATGAGAAATGGGCCACTTTCAAGAGTAAATCGTAGTATATAACATAGAAGTGTCTGCATTTCATTTCCGTATGGTATTTATTAATGGAATATTATGCAATGAAAACATGAGCTGCTGTTCCCATGATAAACTACCGGAGTACTCTGTCTGGTAATTTGGTACATCAGGCCCTGTAGTCGTTCCTAGTAATTCTGATCCTGCTGGTCCTAGTGAGCATTTATAATTATTCTTTAGCCTTATATCCCCTTCTTCTATTTGTTAGCCCTTTTGTGCAAAGGAGGGCTACATAAAACTTAGGCTGCCGTCTCTTCAAGTTTTAAGACGGTTGTCTTCCAGCTTATCATATGACTTGACTTGTGACTTGCTTGACCTAAGCTATGACTTGACTTGACTTGACTCGACCTAAGCTATGACTTGACTTGACTTGACTCGACCCTCACAAAAACGACTTGGGACTTGCTTGAGACTTGAAGGTTAAGACTTGAGACTTACTTGAGACTTGCATATGTGTGACTTACTCCCATCTCTGATGAACACACACACACACACACACACACACACACACTCACTACAGGACCAGCTAGACCACCTGCGCAAGTATGCACACACACACACACACACACACACACACACACACACTCACTACAGGACCAGCTAGACCACCTGCGCAAGTATGAACACACACACACACACACACACACACACACACACACACACACACACACACACACACACACACACTCACTACAGGACCAACTAGACCACCTGCGCAAGTATGAACACACACACACACACACACACACACTCACTCACTACAGGACCAACTAGACCACCTGCGCAAGTATGAACACACACACACACACACACACACTCACTACAGGACCAACTAGACCACCTGCGCAAGTATGAACACACACACACACACACACACACACACTCACTACAGGACCAACTAGACCACCTGCGCAAGTATGAACACACACACACACACTCACTACAGGACCAACTAGACCACCTGCGCAAGTATGAACACACACACACACACACACACACACACACTCACTACAGGACCAACTAGACCACCTGCGCAAGTATGAACACACACACACACACACACACACACACACACACTACAGGACCAACTAGACCACCTGCGCAAGTATGAACACACACACACACACTCACTACAGGACCAACTAGACCACCTGCGCAAGTATGAACACACACACACACACACACACACACTCACTACAGGACCAACTAGACCACCTGCGCAAGTATGAACACACACACACACACACTACAGGACCAGCTAGACCACCTGCGCAAGTATGAACACACACTCATGCACACACACACACACACACACACACACTCATGCACACACACACACACACACTCATGCACACACACACACACACACTCACTACAGGACCAACTAGACCACCTGCGCAAGTATGAACACACACTCATGCCTACACACACACACTCATGCATGCACACACACACTCATGCGTGCACACACACACACACACACACACACACACACACACACTCACTACAGGACCAACTAGACCACCTGCGCAAGTATGAACACACACACACACACACACACACACACACTCACTACAGGACCAACTAGACCACCTGCGCAAGTATGAACACACACACACACACACACACACACACACACACACACTCACTACAGGACCAACTAGACCACCTGCGCAAGTATGAACACACACACACACACACACACACACACACACACTCACTACAGGACCAACTAGACCACCTGCGCAAGTATGAACACACACACACACACACACACACACACTCACTACAGGACCAACTAGACCACCTGCGCAAGTATGAACACACACTCATGCGTGCGTACACACACACACTCACTACAGGACCAACTAGACCACCTGCGCAAGTATGAACACACACTCATGCGTGCGTACACACACACACACACACTCATGCGTGCACACACACACACACACACACACACACACACTCATGCGCACACACACAAACACTCATGCACACACACACACACACACACTCATGCGTGCACACACACACACTCATGCGTACACACACACACACACACACACACACACACACACACACTCTCCAGACTTCAGAATTGAATTGAGTTACTCATAAATTCTTGAATTAGAATGGAATTTGAATTGAGGTCAAAAACAGGATGTAGAATTACAATTCAAATTTGAATTTAAGGAAGTAGAAATTCAATGAAATGTGAAGAAATTCATATCCATAATGTAAGGGTATTGAAGTTTCACAGAATGTGTCAGATATGATTGCATGACGCACACATCTTAGAATTGAAAACGGTAACCAGTTACATTTCCAAAGTAACCTTCCCAAAACTGAATGCATGTGAGGTTCAACACATTCTTTCTGTTGTGTGACTGTGGAATTGTTTTGAACTGCCATGAATGAGAATTCCACTTCCTGTCGTTCCATGTGACTCTACAGGAAGTTCCAGGAAGCCAGTCAACGGCTGCAGAACGTCCAAGCTTCCGAGACATCCAATGAGGAGGGCCTGCTCAAGATCAGGGTACATGCGCACACACACACACACACACCAGGGCTCAACATTAGCTTTTAAAAGTGGTTGCCAACTGGGCAACCGGGCATGAGGTTTTGGTTGCCAAATACAAAAAAAAATGGTTGCCCCATTATTAAACGCCAGTATTTTCAGTTCTCTTTGTGCACTAAAATAAGGCATATCTTTAATGTCTTGGATACATAGGGCCTACTGTCAGTATCTACAGTATGTTTAATGTGGTGTGAAGGGCTAATTGAGTGCACATTGGTTGTGTGTACAGTAGGTGCAATTTAGTGCCTGTCACTTTAAGAAATACGTGGTTTGAGTAGCCTAATTAGCCTACACAGTCTACACTAGTGAATGATGATAGTTGCGCATCATATAATACGGATGCAATCAGAGGTGCAATGCATCGTTTTCTATATCATCATTAAATGAAATAAATGTTCGAAAATATAACAAGTTGAAGACAATGTTTTTGGGATCATAGAAGAGATAAGTGTCTTCTAATGTTCATTACTGATTTTAGTGACTACTACACGAATGATATAGGCCTACAGTACATGATTTGTGCTAGCGGCATGGCAGGAAACTCTGGCCAGATGTAAAAGTTAGCCAAGGTTGCGTAGCCTTCTAAACGACAAATTGCCTAAATCCCATAGACAGGCTAGCAACACAAATTTGAGTGATGCAAGAGAGCAAATCAACTCGATATTAGCCTATTATTAGGTGTTACAATAGCATCACTTAAACTAGCAGCCATGTTTCGCTGTTTATGGCACAGCTGCGCATAGCCTACGTGTGTGTGAGGGGGAAAAGACGCACAGCTACAGGCTTCTAGGGGAGAGGGTGCCTTGCGCACACGCATGTTAGGCTAGCCTACTTCAGAAGAACACGGTCATTCTTAAACGTATCGTTGTAGGCTAGCAGGCATTGACATTTTTAGTTTGTAGTACCGGTGAACTGCGCAACACTAATCTTTATGCCTAGGCTACTTGAAAAAAGTTTAATTTGTTTAGGCTACTAGCTGCGTTCATTTGCCAGGCCATTCCGAGTCAGAAAATTAAGTTTACGTTGCCCACCACATTTGTGAAATGCTGAAATACTGTATGTGTACGTACTGATAATTATACCAAAAAATGACAATAATAATCAAACTATAGGGACAATGGGGAAATCTGGTTGCCACAGGGGCAACCAGGAGTCAGGAATTGGTTGCCACTTGTCATAATTTGGTTGCCCGGGGCTACTGGGCTACCGTTAATGTCGAGCCCTGACACACACACACGCACGCACACGCACACACACACACACGCACAATTCTGATCGTACTTACTCTCTCTCTGTCTGTGTGTGTGTGTGTCTGCTCAAGATCAGGGTACATGCGCACACACACGCGCACACACACACACACACACACACACACACACATACACACGCATACACACACACGCATACACACACACACACACACACAATTCTGATCGTACTTACTCTCTCTGTGTGTGTGTGTGTGTGTGTGTGTGTGTGTGTGTGTGTGTGTGTGTGTGTGTGTGTGTGTGTGTGTGTGTGTGCGTGTGCGTGTGCGTGTGCGTGTGCGTGTGCGTGTGCGTGTGCGTGTGCGTGTGCGTGTGCGTGTGCGTGTAGGAGCTGGAGCGGCGGTTGGCCATGCAGGAGCAGGACTCTCTGATCGTGCGGAACATGAAGGGCGAGGTGGCCCGGGTTCCGGAACTGGAGAGAGAACTCAAGCGCCTCCGTGAGGACAACGCCTACCTCAGGTAACGGCCAATAGGAGAACGCCTACCTCATGTAGCGGCCAATAGGAGAACGCCTACCTCATGTAGCGGCCAATAGGAGAACGCCTACCTCAGGTAACGGCCAATAGGAGAACGCCTACCTCATGTAACGGCCAATAGGAGGACGCCTACCTCAGGTAGCGGCCAATAGGAGGACGCCTACCTCATGTAGCGGCCAATAGGAGAACGCCTACCTCATGTAACGGCCAATAGGAGGACGCCTACCTCAGGTAGCGGCCAATAGGAGAACGCCTACCTCAGGTAACGGCCAATAGGAGGACGCCTACCTCAGGTAACGGCCAATAGGAGGACGCCTACCTCAGGTAACGGCCAATAGGAGGACGCCTACCTCAGGTAACGGCCAATAGGAGAACGCCCTCCTCAGGTAACGGCCAATAGGAGAACGCCTACCTCAGGTAGCGGCCAATAGGAGGACGCCTACCTCATGTAGCGGCCAATAGGAGAACGCCTACCTCAGGTAACGGCCAATAGGAGAACGCCTACCTCAGGTAACGGCCAATAGGAGGACGCCTACCTCATGTAGCGGCCAATAGGAGAACGCCTACCTCAGGTAACGGCCAATAGGAGGACGCCTACCTCAGGTAGGGGCCAATAGGAGATCGCCTACCTCAGGTAGCGGCCAATAGGAGAACGCCTACCTCAGTAACGGCCAATAGGAGGACGCCTACCTCAGGTAACGGCCAATAGGAGGACGCCTACCTCAGGTAACGGCCAATAGGAGGACGCCTACCTCAGGTAACGGCCAATAGGAGGACGCCTACCTCAGGTAACGGCCAATAGGAGGACGCCTACCTCAGGTAACGGCCAATAGGAGAACGCCTACCTCATGTAGCGGCCAATAGGAGAACGCCTACCTCAGGTAGCGGCCAATAGGAGAACGCCTACCTCAGGTAACGGCCAATAGGAGGACGCCTACCTCAGGTAGGGGCCAATAGGAGATCGCCTACCTCAGGTAGCGGCCAATAGGAGAACGCCTACCTCAGTAACGGCCAATAGGAGGACGCCTACCTCAGGTAACGGCCAATAGGAGGACGCCTACCTCAGGTAACGGCCAATAGGAGAACGCCTACCTCATGTAGCGGCCAATAGGAGAACGCCTACCTCAGGTAACGGCCAATAGGAGGACGCCTACCTCAGGTAGGGGCCAATAGGAGATCGCCTACCTCAGGTAGCGGCCAATAGGAGAACGCCTACCTCAGTAACGGCCAATAGGAGGACGCCTACCTCAGGTAGCGGCCAATAGGAGGACGCCTACCTCAGGTAGCGGCCAATAGGAGAACGCCTACCTCAGGTAACGGCCAATAGGAGAACGCCTACCTCAGGTAGCGGCCAATAGGAGAACGCCTACCTCAGGTAGCGGCCAATAGGAGAACGCCTACCTCAGTAACGGCCAATAGGAGGACGCCTACCTCAGGTAGCGGCCAATAGGAGGACGCCTACCTCAGGTAGCGGCCAATAGGAGAACGCCTACCTCAGGTAGCTTTTGGCCAGCAGAGGGAGCTTGAACACCACACACACACACACACACACACACACACACACACACACACACACACACACACTGCTCTCCTGTAGTTGGGAGGCTGTTGTAATTGTAGCTGTTATCCAGCAGAGGGAGCTTGAAGACCATATACACACACGCTCTCTCTCTCACACATACTCACACCCACACACACTCTCTCACACATACTCACACACACACACTCTCTCCCTCACATATACTCACACACACACACAGTCTCTCTCACACACACACACACACACACACACACACACACACAATGTTGCTTACATGCATACATATGTACAGTCAAGCTCCAATCCACGGTGTGTGTGTGTGTGTGTGTGTGTGTGTGTGTGTGTGTGTGTGTGTGTGTGTGTGTGTGTGTGTGTGTGTGTGTGTGTGTGTGTGTGTGTGTGTGTGTGTGTGTGTGTGTGTGTGTGTGTGCGATTATAAGTAGGGATGGGCCGAGGGACATAGATTAAAACGTAATTTCATTTGCAGGGGAATGTTTCTGAGCTTAGAACCGGTGCGTCTGCAGGGGAATGTTTCTGAGCTTAGAACCGGTGCATCTGCAGGGGAATGTTTCGGAGCTTAGAACCGGTGCATCTGCAGGGGAATGTTTCTGAGCTTAGAACCGGTGCATCTGCAGGGGAATGTTTCTGAGCTTAGAACTGACACATTTGCAGGGTAGCTTACTTAACTAGATGACATTTAAAGATCATCCTTTGACTTTGATTACTAAGACTGGAAAATAGAAAATGACACACACACACACACACTAGAGTTCTCAACGGACCCGACCCGGCCCGGCCCGTGGCTTTCAAAACCCGAGCCCGATGTAACCCGACACATAAATATGAATCATCTACCCGACGCCGGCGGTTGAGTTTTCCCATGTTATCCTATGGAGGCGGACGGGCTGTGGGTCGTTAAGGGCACAATTATGTGCAGTGGCTACGTAACCCCCGTAAAAACCTAGTGAAACGATATTTTCCACAATAGAAACATGATATAAATGGGAAAACTTACTGTTCTTGCTATAAAAAAGGCAGAATCATCCACAGAGCATGATATTTCAATAACCGCTTCATACACGCTTCACTATGATGGCAATGAGTTGTTACCCATTCACGAAGACGTATAGCCCAGCAACAATCTACTGCCATTTCATTTTGTTCAAGGAGACGGCTTCTTAGAACTTGCAGAGGAACTCATAAATGTTGGTGCAACACATGGCAGAGTTGCTGCCAGCTCTGTCCTTCCATCTCCCAACACAGACGGCAGGCTAGCGTGTTAGCTCTTTTGCTAGGCCTGGCGACAGCAGGCTAGTGTGTTTTGCTCTTTTGCTAGGCCCAGCGACAGCAGACTAGCGTGTTAGCTCTTTTGCTAAGCCCGGCGACAGCAGGTTAGCGCTTTAGCTCTTTTGCTAGGCCCGGCGACGGCAGGCTAGCGTGTTAGCTTTTTTGCTATGCCCGGCGACAGCAGGCTAGCGTGTTAGCTCTTTTGCTAGGCCTGGCGACAGCAGGCTAGCGTGTTAGCTCTTTTGCTAGGCCTGGCGACAGCAGGCTAGCGTGTTAGCTCTTTTGCTAGGCCTGGCGACAGCAGGCAATGTGGAATGTGTTCACAGGGATTTCACTGGAACAGATCTTTCACACAACTTGCCTTACCTTACATTTGCCTTACACTGACCAGATTTGTGAAAGATTCTTGAAAGATTGTAGTCTTTTGAGTAAATCTTGACGTGTGTGTGTGTGTGTGTGTGTGTGTGTGTGTGTGTGTAGAGAGACCCGTGAAAATAGCTGTCTGCTGAAGGAGGAGGTGGAAGGACTGAGGAAGAAGCTGGAACGCATGGAGCAGACCAGGGAGGAGCTACTCAACATGGAGCTGCAGAAAGAGGTAACACACACACGCGTGCGCACACCCACACACACACACGTGCGCACACCCACACACACACACGTGCGCATACACACACACACACACGCATGTATGGAATAGACCAGATAGGAGCTACTCAACATGGAGCTGCAGAAAGAGGTAACACACACACACACACACTCACACGCAGACACACACAGTTCTAAAATGGACTGATATGAGTGGAATATAACATGGAGCTGCAGAAAGAGGTAACATGCACACACGCACACACGCGCACACACACACACACATGCATACAGATGGTGGGAGAAAAACTAGGAACACACACGCACACACACACACACACACACACACACACAGAGTTCTAAAATGGACTTACAATATAGGCCTTAATGTTGGTAGATATATGTACAAATCATTTTCACATTTACAAAATTATTTCTACATTTTGAAGTTGATACCCCCCTCTCTCTGTCTCTGTCTCTTCCATTCTCTCTCTCTTTCTTTCTCTTTTCGTTTCTCTCTCTTCCTTTTCTTCTGTCTATCTCTGTGATTGGCAGAAACTTGTGGCGAAGCTTCAGGCCTGGGAACATCTTGGACAGAACACTGGTCTCAATATCAGGTGTGTGTGTGTGTTAGTGTGTGTGTTTTATTTCTCAATATCAGGTGAGGCGATGTGTGTGTGTGTGTGTGTGTGTGTGTGTGTGTGTATTTCTCAATATCAGCTGAGGAGGTGTAAGTGTGTGTCTTCGTCTGTATAAGTAAGAGAAATCCATGCCAACTGTCTTTAATGCATACGTTTGTACTACAGCTTAGAGGATATGCTAATATGCTAATATGCTAACATGTAGTGTGTCTGTGTGTGTGTGT
>NC_084994.1:2473090-2480590 GCF_963854185.1 Sardina pilchardus
ATAATAAGTGGATACTGGCCTAATTCTGCCCTGCATGCATTGTTTGGAGTTCTCCTTTGTACTCGGAGGATGCTTTTACAGAACTCTGCATGCAGGGCTTCAGTTGGATGTTTGTCTATATTTGGAAATTCGTTGTGCGTTACTGGACCCCACACCTCGGAACCATATAGTGCAATTGGTTCAATTACACTATGGAACATTTTTATCCAAATTCTAATTGGTAGCTCTAGCCTAATTGATCTTCTGATAGCGTAAAACGCCCTTTTAGCTTTTTCTCTAAGTTCCTTCACAGCCAAGCCAAAGTTCCCTGTTGGGGTGAGGGTAATTCCTAGGTAGGTATAGTTATTTGTTTGGTCAATTTTGGTGTTGCCAATTTTAAAGTTGATTGTTTTTCCCTGCAGACTTGAACGTTTTTGGAAGATTAAGACCTTGGTTTTTTGGGGATTTATTTTTAGGGCCCACGTCTGGCAGAATTTTGCAAGAATATTCAAGTGATGCTGCAAGCCCTGTTGAGTTGGTGACAACAAAACCAAGTCATCTGCAAAGAGCAAACATTTAATTTCAGTGTCCTGCAGCATGAGTCCTGGTCCATCAGAGTTCTGCAGTGCGTTTGCCAATTCATCTATGTAGATGTTGAAGAGTGTAGGGCTCAAACTGCAGCCCTGTCTGACTCCCCTACTTTGGTTGAATAATTCTGTCCTAGTATGGCCAATTTTAACAGTGCATTTGCTATTTGAATACATAGATTTGATTACATCGAATACTTTGCCTCCAACACCACTCTGGATGAGTTTATACAGTAGACCAGGGGTGTCAAACTCATTTTCACCGAGGGCCACATCAGCCCAATGGTTGCCCTCAAAGGGCCAGATGTAACTTCTAAGATTTGTAGCACCAGCCACAAAATCTTTAGCATCGGTAAAACTTCTAAAATCGAGAAGAGCAAAAAGTATCAGCATGACATGTTCTTTTTTATTATTGTTATGTTTTGTAAAAACAAAACACCACTGTCAGTTCCATACAGTTTGACTTTTCAATGAGGGTCACTGGTCAGTCAGGAAGAGATCATGCCATGGATTCTTTTTTTTTTTCATATTTCTGAGTTTTTAGATTCGAGTATATTCAACTTTACTGTCATTGCACGAGTGAAATACCAGTAACGAAATGCAGTTTTACATCTAGCAAGTGATGCAAACGAGTAGGCTAACTGTCATGTCAAAAAGTGCATCCATATGAAATGCGTCACTAGCCTACACCGTTCCATACACATACAGTAGAAGCGAACGGTCCCGGTGGACTTTTTCTTTGAAGTTTTAAAGTTGAAAGGTGTTGTGTGGATTCTATGTTGTTCGTTTTAAACTGAAATGAAAATGCAAAGCAACAGGGCGATTACTACAAACTTCTAGCATACCTCTGCTTGCCTGATATGAATGCACCTCTTCTCGGTCAGAATAGGCTTATTTTCGCTTTTGGCCAAACAATCACTTGCTCGATTAGCAAGGATTTGGAGCTGGATTTTTTGGATAATAGGACTACACATACATGCCTTTTAAACGTAGACGTAAACGTATCACGTAGTTTACAACTTACATCGATTCCCCTCTCAAAGAAGCACACGCACTTCAAACAATCATGCGTTTCACAGGCAGGCTAAACCGAGCACGTAATTTAGGCGCTCCGTTCGCTAAAATAGTTTAGAATACTGGTCTATTTTGTTTTCACACGTACACGTTGCTATCACATCTGATGTAGCCAGTTGCACTGATCATAGAGGAAGGTGGTTGATGTTGCCTCCCTGTCAGTCTCACATGCGTGCATTGTATTGCATTGTATTGCAGTGTATTGCCTATACGCAAAAACTATATCGGACCTTTTAAGCTCTCGCGGGCCACATACTGTATCAGACCCTTAAAGCTCTCGCGGGCCATATGAAATGACGTGGCGGGCCGCATCTGGCCCGCGGGCCTTGAGTTTGACACCTGTGCAGTAGACCCTTATGCCAAATGGAGTCAAATGCTTTCTGGAAATCCACAAAGCAGGCAAATATTTTTCCTTTACTTTGATTTACGTATTTATCAATGAGGGTTTTAATTGTGAATATATGGTCTGTTGTCCGATGGTGTGGTAGGAATCCAATTTGATTTTTATGCAAGATGTTGTGTTCTGTGAGGTGATCAATTATTCTAGTGTTAATTATGCTGCAGAGCACTTTACCAAGGTTGCTATTGACACAGATGCCCCTGTAATTGTTGGGGTCCAGCTTGTCACCACTCTTATGTATGGGTGTGATAAGTCCTACATTCCAGGAATCAGGAAAGTAACCAATATTTAGTATGAGATTGAAAAGTTTTAGAATAGCCAATTTAAACTTTACGTCTGTATGTATGAGCATCTCATTCAGGATGCCATCCATACCACAGGCTTTTCTGGGCTGTAGCTTGTGTAGCTTTTCATCAAGCTCTTTTGGGGTTATTGGGAAATCTAGTGGGTTTTGATTTTCTTTTATGACTGTCTCAAGGTTTTCTAATTTGTCTGAAATTTGTTGTTGGTCGGAATTTAAGGTGATATTGTCAAAGAGTTTTTTGAAGTGCTCTTTCCATATATCACCATTCTGAATGGCTAAATCGTCGTTGGGCCTTTTGTTCAGATGTTTCCATTGGTGCCAGAATTTGTTTGAGTTGATTGATTCCTCTAGATCATTAAGCTGGTTTTGCATGTATTGTTTTTTCTTTGTTCTTACTGTATGTTTGTATTTTTTAAGGCTTTCCATGTACTGGGTACGGGCCTCTTGGTTGTCTGGTTGGCGGTGTTTTTGGTTTGATAATTTTCTCAGGTCTTTCCTTTGTTGTTTGCACTCAGGATAGATCCATTCGTCTGATTTTAGTTTCTTTTGTTTGTTTTTATTTGTGGGCAAATTTGAGATTTGAGCCACGTGATTAAATATTTGGTTTAACTCATATACACCCAGATTTATGCCCTCTTTGCTGTGTGGGTAATGTGTTGCTAAGAAGGCGTTCAGGAGTAATTGAGTATCTGGGTGGGCTATTGCCCTTTGATGACTTTCAGAGCTGTTTTACCCCACTTATAGCTGGGGTTTATTTTTAAAATTTTTCCAGGCGTTATAAAAGTATTGGGGGTTTCTGTTCTATTAAAATATACAGTTATCTGACTGTGATCAGACAATGGGGTTTGTGGCTTGACTGTGAAGGCTCTAAGACAAGTCAAATCAAGATCTGTTATGGCATAATCTACCGTGCTACTTCCAAGAGCAGAGCTATATGTATACCGGCCAAGGGAGTCGCCCCGGAGCCTACCATTGACAATGTACAGACTCAGACTTCGACACAGTTGCAGCAGTTCCCTTCCGTGTGAATTTGTGTTTTTGTCATAGTTCTGTCTGGGAGAATAAATAGGGAAATGGATGTTGTCTCCTGTAATGAAATTATCACCTTGTGTGTTGATAAAGTCTAGTCCCTCTCCTGTCCTAGAATTTAGGTCTCCACAGATCATGATATTCCCTAGGGACTGAAAGTGGCTGATCTCGCTCTCCAGATCATGGAAGGCATCTTCGTTGAAATAAGGGGATTCTGTTGGGGGGATGTAAATTGCGCAGACGAAGAGATTTTGAGGTGTCATTATTGTTTCTTTTTTAATTTTCAGCCACAGATTGTTTTCTCCTTTTTTGACCATTTCTATAGATTTTGCAAGTTCTGATTTATGCCAAATGAGCATTCCTCCTGAGTTTCGTCCTTGTGTTACACCTTTTAGCTTATTAGATGGGACAACTAATTCTTTATAGCCTGGGGGACAGCCAGTGGGCTCATCTTCCCTACACCATGTCTCCTGTAAAATTAATACATCAACATCTTCTCTCTCTCTCTCTCTCTCTCTCTCTCTGTTGCTATCTCAATCTCTCTCTCTCTCTCTCTCTCTCTCTCTCTCTCTCTCTCTCTCTCTCTCTCCCTCTCTCTGTCGCTATCTCAATCTCTCTCTCTCTCTCTCTCTCTCTCTCTCTCTCTCTCTCTCTCTCTCTCTCTCTCTCTCTCTCTCTCTCTCAGCCATCGGTCTCTGGAACGTTCCTGTGCAGATCTGCGTTCAGAGCTTTTGAGCTTGAGGACGAAGTCTTTGGAGGACCACAAGAAAAAAGACACTCAGGACGCCCTGGTGCGCCGCCTTCAGAAGAGAGTCTTACTGCTCACCAAGGTAACACACACACACACACACACACACACACACACACACACACACACACACATTTTAACTTTAACTTTAACTTTATTTATGTCTGCAATTCATAATAAATGTACAAAAGGACATAGATGTTACAGATGCAAAACAATGGTAAGGCATGAACCACCAATGTGGGTCTGATGAAAATTCAAATACCATTTATATATCAACACCTTCTTCTCCATATATGGCGACTTCCAATAATGAAGGATATTGAGCAGTATCAAAGCTGAAATATGTTGAACTGTGACTGCGGCGCGCTGTAAGTCAGTGGTCTTTTGAGCGGAGCTGCACTCACCGCTATTGCTCTTGGCTGAGGCAGAGCCATATAAAGGGAGAGTTGCGACAACCCGGGTACAGAAAATTCGGTGTGTGACGTGGTTTGTGTAACTTCAAATAGTTCAAAATAGTTCCCGGAAGCGATTGACTGTTCATTAGAATAACCGTCTTTTACTGTCTGTTCGATCCTAACTTCCGGGAACTATTATTGAGAAAATATGGAACATTAGCGTCAATGGAGTTGTCGCAACTCTCTCTTTATATGGCTCTGGGCTGAGGTAATGTTCTAAAGAGTTCTGTTGTGGTTACCGCTGGTGCTCTTGGCTGAGGTAACGTTCTAAAGAGTTCTGTTGTGGTTACCGCTATTGCTCTTGGCTGAGGTAATGTTCTAAAGAGTTCTGTTGTGGTTACCGCTGGTGCTCTTGGCTGAGGTAATGTTCTAAAGAGTTCTGTTGTGGTTACCGCTGGTGCTCTTGGCTGAGGTAATGTTCTAAAGAGTTCTGTTGTGGTTACCGCTGGTGCTCTTGGCTGAGGTAATGTTCTAGAGAGTTCTGTTGTGGTTACCGCTGGTGCTACGTTTGAATTCAACAGCTGTACGAGTTTGACTTTAGCAACCAATCGCTGCTGTGGTGGGAGAGTGAAGGACATTACTCAAGAAGGCGGCGAGTATGTGACTAGATACACGCGCGCAGGGATGCATTAGCACACACACATGCACCGTCACCCTAACACACACACACACACACGCGTGCGTACAAGCATGTCTTTTGTCGTTAGATCTCTTTTTATTGTTGTTGTTTGCATTTCTATGTGTGTGTGTGTGTGGTTGCACTGTGCACTCTACTGCTATTTAAATTGAATTCCCGTTATGTCAGTATTGACAGAGATCAGAGGGCTCTGATGGAGGTTTTCATTGGATTGGGCATGTTTACCCACTGTGTGTGTGTGTGTGTGTGTGTGTGTGTGTGTGTGTGTGTGTGTGTGTGTGTGTGTGTGTGTGTGTGTGTGTGTGTGTGTGTGTGTGTGTGTGTGTGTGTGTGTGTGTGTGTGTGTGTAGGAGAGAGATGGCATGAGGGCTATCCTGGAGTCCTATGACAGTGAGTTGGCCAGTTCAGAGTACTCACCCCAGCTGACCCGCAGACTGAAGGAGGCTGAGGAGCTTCTACAGAGAGTCCAGACCTACAACACAGACATGGAGGTAGGAGACTACAACTCCCACAATGCACCTCTACAGTCACACAACACAGACATGGAGGTAGGAGACTACACTTCCCACAATGCACCTATACAGTCACACAACACTTCCCACAATGCACCTGTACAGATAGTCTAGACCTACAACACAGACATGGAGGTAGGAGACTACAACTCCCACAATGCACCTGTACAGTCTCACAACACAGACATGGAGGTAGGAGACTACAACTCCCACAATGCACCTCTACAGTCACACAACACAGACATGGAGGTAGGAACTACGCTTCCCACAATGCACCTCTACAGTCTCACAACACAGACATGGATGTAGGAACTACACTTCCCACAATGCACCTATAGACTCTCTCAAAAGATGGAGACATTTACACATTGCAGTTTTCAGTACCTGTTGAAATATCTAAACGTTTGCTTCCTTCTCTGGTACTCCCATTCTTTCTCTCTCCCTTCCCTCCTGTCTTTCTCTCTCTCTCTCTCTCCCTCCCTCTCTCTCTCTCTCTCTCTCTCTCTTTCTTTCTTTCTCTCTCTCTCTCTCTCTCTCAGGCTCAAATCTCTAAAGCTCTAGATGAAGCTGCATCCTTTAAACTTCAAGCACAAACGGTAAGCACACACGCACGCACACACACAGACAGAGACACACACACGCATGCACACACTCTATACACTGTTTTCTCCAAGAAACGCTCAGTGGCCATCTAACCACAGTTATCACCTATGCTGTTCACACTCCATTTGATATGTGTGTGTATCTGTCTCTGTCTCTCTCTCTGTCTGTGTGTGTGTGTGTGTGTGTGTGTCTCTCTCTGTCTCTCTCTGTCTGTGTGTGTGTCTGTGTGTCTGTTTCTTTCTCTGTGTGTCTGTCTCTCTGTGTCTGTCTGTGTGTGTGTGTGTGTGTGTGTGTGTGTGTGTGTGTGTGTGTGTGTGTGTGTGTGTGTGTTACTTTTGCGCCTGTGTGTGTTACTGTGTGCCTGTGTGTTTGTTACTGTGCTTCTGTGTGTGTGTGTGTGTGTGTGTGTGCGCGTGTGTGTGTTACTGTTACTGTGTGTGTGTGTGTGTGTGTGTGTGTGTGTTACTGTGCGTCTCTGTGTGTGTGTGTGTGTGTGTGTAGGCCGTGCTGGAGCTGGACTCTCTGAAGCAGCAGCAGGCCTCGGCCTCTGAGGGGAACACCCCGGCAACCAATGAGGAGGTGCAGGTCCTCAGGTTAGTAACTGTTGCTAAGGAACCAGCTCCACTGTGGGCGTGCTATTGTATCAAAGATCGTCTAGTTGCTAAGATGAATCATAAAGATCGTCTAGTTGCTAAGATGAATCATAAAGATTGTCTAGTTACTAAGATGAATCATAAAGATTGTCTAGTTGCTAAGATGAATCATAAAGATTGTCTAGTTGCTAAGATGAATCATAAAGATCCTCTAGTTACTAAGATGAATCATAAAGATTGTCTAGTCGCTAAGATGAACCATAAAGATCGTCTAGTCGCTAAGATGAACCATAAAGATCGTCTAGTTGCTAAGATGAAAGATTGTCTAGTTGCTAAGATGAACCATAAAGATCGTCTAGTCGCTAAGATGAACCATAAAGATCGTCTAGTCGCTAAGATGAACCATAAAGATCGTCTAGTCGCTAAGATGAACCATAAAGATCGTCTAGTCGCTAGGATGAACCATAAAGATCGTCTAGTCGCTAGGATGAATCATAAAGATCGTCTAGTTACTAAGATGAATCATAAAGATCGTCTAGTTACTAAGATGAACCATAAAGATCGTCTAGTCGCTAG
>NC_084994.1:2490590-2493090 GCF_963854185.1 Sardina pilchardus
CACACACACACACACACACACACACACACACACACACACACACACAGAACCAGTACCGCCTCACCTCCGTCTACGCCGAGCACATGGACGACTCGCTCCTCTTCAAGGTACACACACACACACACACACACACACACACACACACACACACACACATCACCACCGAGAACCAGTACCGCCTCACCTCCGTCTACGCCGAGCACATGGACGACTCGCTCCTCTTCAAGGTACACACACACACACACACACACACACACACACACACACACACACACACACACACACATCACCACCGAGAACCAGTACCGTCTCACCTCCGTCTACGCCGAGCACATGGACGACTCGCTCCTCTTCAAGGTACACACACACACACACACACACACACACACACACACACACACACACACACATCACCACCGAGAACCAGTACCGTCTCACCTCCGTCTACGCCGAGCACATGGACGACTCGCTCCTCTTCAAGGTACACACACACACACACACACACACACACACACACACACACACACACACACACACACACACACACACACACACACACACACACACACACACACACACACACACACACACACAGAACCAGTACCGCCTCACCTCCGTCTACGCCGAGCACATGGACGACTCACTCCTCTTCAAGGTACACACACACACACACACACACACACACACACACACACACACACACACACACAGAACCAGTACCGCCTCACCTCCGTCTACGCCGAGCACATGGACGACTCACTCCTCTTCAAGGTACACACACACACACACACACACACACACACACACACACACACACACACACACACACACACACACACACACACACACACATCACCACCGAGAACCAGTACCGTCTCACCTCCGTCTACGCCGAGCACATGGACGACTCACTCCTCTTCAAGGTACACACACACACACACACACACACACACACACACACACACACACACACACACACACACACACACACACACACACACACACATCACCACCCAGAACCAGTACCGTCTCACCTCCGTCTACGCTGAGCACATGGACGACTCACTCCTCTTCAAGGTACACACACACACACACACACACACACACACACACACACACACACACACACACACACACACACACACACACACACACACACACACACACACACACACACACAGAACCAGTACCGCCTCACGTCCGTCTACGCTGAGCCGAATGTGAGCTCAAGGCGGGCTCAAGGACTCTGTACACAGATAGAGCGTTCTGATTGGCTAGGCTGGCCTGGAGCCTAGCGCAGGCTTGGCCTCAACGGTGTGACCCTAGACCATCCTGCTAGGCAAAAATATTTTTGGCCGCTAGGGTGCGTCTAGATTTCTAGGCTATCTGTCTATAGCAATGCATACATTATCTCTTGGTGATTACGAAGAGCTTTCTATTCCCAGATATCATCCCTCTACTTGTGTGCGTGTGTGTGTGTGTGTGTGAGAGAGAGAGAGTGTGTGTGTGTATGTCCGTCTCTGTGATATTTTGTGATGTGTGCAGCCTGGCGCTTCGAAGAGCCGTACTAATCAGATCATCTCTGAGCCAGAGAGAGCGAGAGAGAGCGAGCCAACCCACAATGATCGATGTCTGAATGAATGAGTCAGTGTGTGTGTGTGTCTCTCTCTCCCTCTCTCTCTCTCTCTCTCTCTCTCTCTCTCTCTCTCTCTCTCTCTCTCTGTGTGTCTGTGTCTGTGTCTGTGTCTGTGTGTGTGTGTGTGTGTGTGTGTGTGTGTGATGAGCATGGCTGACTCCACCTGTGGCTCCGGCACTAAAGATAATTTGCTGTCAATATTTATTAACCTTGGACTGTCACACACACACACACACACAGCCACATATTCTGTCCCCATCATACTGATTTTCAGTTGTCTTTGAGTGTCTGTCAGTGTGTGTGTTTGTTTATTTTAATCTATATTACATTAGTGTGTGTGTGTTTGAATCTGTTGAAGTGTGTGTATGTATATTTGAATCCAGTGTGTGTGTGTGTGTGTTCTAGCACTTTGTTACACTTTGCCATTAGATAGCAGGAAATACGTTATGTTTGAGACTGTGTGTGTATACTGGGGCAGGGCCTGAATTTGTGTGCGGGATTGCGGGTATCCCGCATATTTTTTTCATTTCCCGCACCTTAATGATTCTAATGCGGGAGATTCCCGCACACTTAAGTGCCCGTAATAAACTCTCCAGGCGGACCCCGCGGCTCGTGAATATCATTGAAAGGGAGGAAGATCCTCCGCGGAAGTGCCTCATCAATGAACCAATCAGTGGAGCTGATTGTGCTGCTAATATCCAATCAGAAATGCAGGTTAACTGTACATATCAGAAGTTGTCATGCTAGACCAAAAGCCGCTCCTAATAGGCCTTTCCCACATGATGTCAGCAGCTGGGTATCAGTTCGTCCGGTAGCAGTAATATACAGTCATGACGTCATTTAAACGTCGTGCAAACGATAACT